>NC_133652.1:295782540-295997277 GCF_009905375.1 Apium graveolens | reverse complement strand
GGTCATAGTACCTATTAGGGAGGAGGATGTTAAGAATGTAGTCTTTTTCATGCGTCAATACAAGTCACTAGATCCACATGGGTCGAACCCGACATTTTTCAAACGTATTGAATATTTTCAAAAGATATGTTGTTCTATTTTGTCAGATTTTTTTTGATACAGGACATGGGCCAAGGGAACTAAATTATAGGCTTGTATGTCTTATTCCTATGGTTAAATACTGAAATATATGTAAGATCTTTGACCTATCTATCTTTATAATTTGTGATGCGCATACTATCAAAGGTGGTGGTGAATAAGTTCAAACTATGTATAATCTAGACAGTGTCGAACAAACAGAGTATTTTTAATGAAAGAGGCTATTAGCTCATAATACAATGAATGCATTTGAAGTCACAAGGGAAAAAAGGCCGTGGCTGGCTTAAGAATTGATATTTTAAGGCATAAGATAGGTTAGAATGGAGATTTATTGATATAACCATTAAAGTTCTCTTTTACAACTTAAAAAACTTTGGTACACTTTATTCTCTCCTATTTACCATGTACCACATCCAAGTATCCGCCACTAGAACTCAATTTGTTAATTATATGGATAAAAAGGATTTTAACATAGAATTGATTTGTTGAGAAATATGTGTAGGTAAAACTAAATTGACCACAATTTGTCTCTCTAATTAATAACCACTCTTTATAAAAAATTAGAGCCTCAATGTATTGAGACATACATGTATACAACACTCTATAATCCACCAGCATACCAGGAAAATTGTAACGTTTCTAACATCTCTACTATTTTCTTATTTATTTTAAATTTAGATTAATTTTAATTTCCATATTGTTAACCATGTTTATTAGATTTAAGTTTTAAGAAATCAAATACCATTACTCACCTATTATATCACATATTACCATTTGATAATATATCATTAAGGGTCAAAGTCTTACCATTTAGCAATATCATTATATATCATTAAGGGTCAAAGTCTGCTCCAAACAATGATGATCCAATGGTACATCAAGCATTTTCTTGGTATTGGTGATATTGATGACAAAGTTGTTCTCAGAGAATGACAAGTTATTAATTTTTGATTATCTTGGAAAGTATTTTTATATATTTCTAGGATTTAACATAGGGTTATTATATAATTTTATGTGCGAAAATTCACAAGCGACAATATCTCATAGTGTTTATAATACATAAGTTGTATTACACAAAATGTGATCATATATTATTGATTGTAGCAAGCTACAATAATTATTGAATTCACTTTATATGTTGAAATATATGTGACCCTCCTAACCATCCTAACAGAGAGTCTTATTTATTATTTTTATATATAAACAAGAAGTCATGAGTTGCTTATGCAATGAGAGCCAAAAAAAGGTGAAACAAATTGAACAGGAGATTTTGTACTCCTTCCATTCAACTTTTATGTGGTCTGAGAGCATCACTTGATCTAATTATCGAGGAAAGACGTGATAACATAATAGCAAGGCACACTTCCCTTGCAACAACAACAAGTTAAATGCTTTGTTCTTATATGCAGCTTAAGCAAAACACTGAAAATACTTTTTGTTTGATTATGTATTCTTTGTGAGATGCATAGAAAGTAGAAACATGTTGAATCCTTTATTTGTAGATACAATGTAAATATTACAAACCATGGCAGTTTATAGATGATTTAAGAATTACACGTGCAATGATTTTAATTGTAGTCGATTTTTATTTCATCATCTAATTGCTTACAGAATTTTAAGAATTGGATTATTCCGTGCTCATCTCTGTTTTACATTTTTGGATATTGTGTGACTATATGTTCATATCTCACGTTTATTTTGGAGGCTGGGGGCTCAAAAACTGCACTGAGAAAGATGAACGGTTTAGTCATATTAGTCATATTGTTACTGGCAACTGGATCTTATGGCTTGGACTTAATAAAGTAGCATGAAAGGATTCGAGGATAGATCATGTGAGAAATCTAAATGCGGTATATTGTCAATTTCTTATATTCATGTTATAGATTTTGTTGCATCTACATATTGACCAGAGACAAGATTAATAGTAAAATATGTTAGTTCCTCAATTCTCTTTGAGAAGCTTTAACAAAACTATGTCAAATTCATAATATGAGCCATAACCTTGTACCCTACTTCCTTTTGCTAAGACTACACAATCACTCATCAACCAGACAAGTTATAAATATTTTCTCACTATTTACCTCTTACTAACCATTTCGAAAAATAATTAAATATTTATAAATATTCTACTATAAACTTAGGGGTGTTTTTTGTAGTTGCAAGTGATAGGCTGTCTTACTGGTATGGAGATGATTCTTATGGATGTTGGTTACTTGGTACAACTTGGAAGTGGGGTTGCTGCTCTTGCATACTTGGAGAACAACTGCTCTTGCATACTTGGAGAACAACATGCCAATAATTCCATCCTCTGAATTCCCCATTAGTGATTGCAGCAACTATTACTATTTCTAAATCATTTTATGCAAAATACTATGTAAAAAACATGCTTCATGTGGGTGGTCTATAGTATACTTGCTATATCTTAAACCTGCTTCTTGTATTGATTTGCATGTTTCTTTGTTGACTTATTTTTATGTAAATTTTATCAAATTTAATGAGTATTTAAAGTGTTGTTAGCCTTGGTTTTAGTGGAACAAGTCTTGAATTTTGGTGCGACCAATTCTATTGAAAACATGAATTGTTAGTTTCTTGATGGATTATCTAGATACAAGAAGATAAATCCAATTAGAAAGTTATTTGGCTTGCTTAAATAGCAATAATAACTCTTGACTTACAAAGTGAGGAAATATTATAGGTTCTATTAGCAACAAAAAAATAAAATTTTGGTAGAATAGAAAGCCAATAAGCCATAGTGGGAACATAATAATTATAATTTAATTGACCTAATTTATTCAACTAAAAAAGATAAATGTTCATTTAAACTTAAAAGATAAATATTTAATACTTTAAATAAAGATAAATTAACTAGTGTTAAGGGTGGCTTTATTAATTTACATATTTAGAATTTGGATCGAATCATTTTTTTCTAAAAAACTATTGAATTTGATTTTATACAAAATTTTGAGGGCCAAGAATGGCGCAAATTACATCACGTCCGAATTAGATATATGTAAAAACTTAATTTTATTACTTTTCATTTCTTCAAAAAATAAGTTACATTTGTTAAATTTTCTTTAAATATATTAAAGATGTGTAGAATTTTTTCCGATTTAGAATTTATCCCAAATATTTTAGTGTACAAAATTGGATGAAAAATAAAACTATCAAAAAAATTATTTCGATATTTTTTAAATTCCAAATTTGTGTAAATCCAAGTTTTTTCTCTTTAGGACAGAAGCAAAGTTTTATAATAAAATAGATGTTCAGGCCGCTTCGGGCCTTTTTAAATATGACTTTCTTAAGATCGAATCAGACGAGTTTTTCAAATTTTTTATGGTTTATATTTAACACTAAATATAATGTATTACTATATATCATTTATCAATATTAAGTACCTTATTTACATATATTTATTCAATAATAATTAGTCGATTTAGTTGTTATATAATTGGACTTTAAATTGGATACTGGATAATTGCTCATTATTTTTATCGAATTGTTTAAATTTATATTTTTTGTAAAATACTAGGTGTTGTTGGGAGGCGATAAAGATAAAATAATTTTTTTTTTCATATTCAGTATATAAATTATTTTCTTATTCATTTATTAATGTTGTGTATTTTTTAGAAAAGACATATCAGTATTCATTAATCTTGACATTTACATATTTTATATAAGTTACTTATAATTCAAGATTAAATATTTAATTTGTTCAATTTATTTTGCAAACATAAATATGTTTATGATGATTATTCAAGTTTTATTTTTACAATATTGTATTTTCCTTGTAAATTTGAGTAAGTAGATTGAGAATAATGTGTTTGTTTTTATCATAACAATTTATGAGTTCATGTTCTTTATTTTATCCTTAAAATGACGTCTCAATAATGTGTTTAACATATTTTATTAGCAAGAAATTCATAAAAACAAATTTACACTATTGATATCATTTCAATTAAATAAATATTGACTTTACTATGAATAATTCATATAAATTTCCAAAAGTTGATTGTTCAACCGTGTTAGTTTAACAAGATAATATCATTCCATAAAATAAAATATACATGTTTAAATTATTTAATCTCCATTAGTTTATTTTGTAACTTTTACCTAAAATTAAGAAAAGCCCTTTATAATAGAACATTATGCAATTTTTTGTGAGCATAGTTTGTACTCTTGTAATGTATCATCCCAATTGTTCTTCTGGTCAAAACTTACTTCAATTCTTCTTCTTAGCGTTTGGCTTTCTAAATGAGCAGCAAAGTGTCTGACTTCATCACAATTATAGCACTTGACCTTTGACTTGTAATTTTCCCATACCTTGACTCCTTGCTATCATTCTTTCTTTAATTCCTCTTATCAAGGTAAAGTTGGAGGAAGTAGAGCCTTTCTTTCAAAAACATTTTTTTTGAAGTCTATATAGCCCATATTTCTAAACTTTTTAACTAAAAGAGCATCAATTTGTAGGATATCTTCATCATTACCATGATCAATTTTGTAATAAACATGATTTTTGTAATTATATATATATATACATTTTTCGCATTTTTAATTATTTGGTTATATAAGAAAAATAATATTTTATTATATAGATTTGTTATTAAATCTAAAGACGCATATTTTTATATTAAAAATAAACATTTCTAGTTATCTAAAATATTTAAGTATGGTTAAAAAAATTGTTTTAATTTATATGTGCATAATTTTAATTTAATATATATTTATTTTATCACTAGAATTTAATAATAGGTGTAGTTATGTTGTGTATATTTATTAGTAGGTGTTATGTGTATTTGAAAAACTCAGTCAAACATGTTAACAAACAGATAATGTTTGTTTAAATTTGTGATCACGTACTCACTAACCCATTAAATCGGAGTATTAGGTGAACCAACTTTTGTATAAATAGGCTATTAGCATATCATTTTATCTATTTATAACATCTTCTCTTTTCAGGTTGTATTTCCTATATTTTTACTTATGTATTTTATATGTTTATTGTATACTTCTATATATATATATAATTAAATTACATTTTTTTGAACTTATGTATGACTATTCTAATTCACTTCTTATTAGTTTATTTTATTATTTAGTTCCATGGTTATTTATATAACACTATAGTTTACTTAATTTAATCATTTACTTTGATGTTGATTATTAAATGTTTTAGTTAATAATCACCATTTTTTTGTAAATATTTAATGCATGAATTTATGTTTATAATTACGTGCTTTCAGCATGCATAATAATTCATATGTTATATGTTAAATATATGTTATTAGAAGGGCATATAATGATACAACTAGATCTTATGGCTTGGACTTAATAAAGTACCATCAAAGGATTCGAGGATAGATCATGTGAGAAATCTAAATGAGGTATATTGTCATTTCTTATATTTAATATTATAGATTTTGTTGCATCTACATATTGACCAGAGACAAGATTAATAGTAAAATATGTTAGTTCCTCAATTCTCTTTGAGAAGCTTTAACAAAACTATGTCAAATTCATAATATGAGCCATAACCTTGTATCCTACTTCCTTTTGCTAAGACCACACAATTACTCATAAACCAGACAAGTTATAAATAATTTCTCTCTATTTACCTCTTACTAACCATTTCGAAAAACAATGAAACATTTATAAATATTCTACTATAAACTTACTGGTTTTTTGTAGTTGCAAGTGATAGGCTGTCTTGCTAGTATGGAGATGATTCTTAAGGATGTTGGTTACTTGGTACAACTTGGAAGTGGGGTTGTTGTTGCTTCTGCATACTTGGAGAACAACATGCCAACCATTCCATCCTCTCAATTTCCCATTAGTCATTGCAGCAACTATTACTATTTTTAAATCATTTAATGCTAAATACTATGTAAAAAATATGCTTCCTATGCGGTGGTCTGTAGTAGACTTACTATATCTTAAACACTGCTTCTTCCATTGATTTGCATGTTTCTTTGTTGACTTATTTTTATGTAAATTTTATCAAATTTAAATGAGTATTTAAAGTGTTGTTAGGACTTGGTTTTAGTGGAACAAGTCTTGAATTTTGGTTTGACTAATTCTATTGAAAATATGAATTGTTAGTTTGTTGATGGATTATCTAGGTACAAGAAGATAAATCCAATTAGAAGTAATTTTGCTTGCTTAAATAGCAATAAGAACTCTTGACTTACAAAGTGAGAAATATTATAGGTTCTATTAGCAAACAAAAATAAAATTTTGGTAGAATAGAATGCCAATAAGCCACAGTGGGAACATAATAACTATAATTTAATTGGCTAATTTATTTCAACTAAAAAAGATAAATGTTCATTTCAACTTAAAAGATAAATATTTAATAATATAAATAAAGATAAATTAAATAGTGTTATGGGTGGCTTAATTAATTTACATATTTAGAATTTGGATCAAATCAATTTTTTTAAAAAACTAATGAATTTGGATTTTATACAAAATTTTGAGGCCCAAGAATGGCGTAAATTAGAGCATGTCCGATTTAGAATTTTATCCCAAAATATTTTAGTGTAAAAAATTGGATGAAAAATAAAAGTATCAAAAAAATTATTTCGATATTTTTAAAATTCCAAATTTGAGTAAGTCCAAGTTTTTTCTCTTTAGGAGAGAAGCAAATTTTTATAATAAAATATATGTTCAGGCACCTTCGTGAAATTACACCTAGAGGGGGTGAATAGGTGATTATAGCTAACTAGGATTACTTTTAAAATTTACCCGAAAATAGCTTACTGAGATTTTACCAACAGAACTATAATCTGACAACGATAGTAAACTGATATGACTAAATGCAATGCAGAAAATAATGTGCAGGAAAGTAAATAGAACACACAAGAATTTTAGCCAGGTTCGACCCGTAATCCCCTATGGTCTACGTCCTGGTCCCTTACCAACTTGGTAAGAGAATATATTATTGATCAATGAAGGTTACAACTACAAGATACAACAATATATCTCCCTTTATCCCAGCTGCTGATAATGGCTTGCTGAAACCCTGTTTAAGAACCTGCCCTCTAAGTACTATACTACCCCGTAGTACAAACTCCTATAGCAAGTACCACTAAACCCTTGTTTTCCTGGCCAACTTATCCAGCAACTAATCAATACAATTTGAACAATACAAATCAATGATAAAGTTTACAACTCAAACTATAAACTCTCTCTAAGATGAAACACGTGTATATAATCAGAGCTCGAGAGTATTTTAGAAACAATAAAGATCAGGAGTTGTATATGTTCTTGCTTGCAAATTTGTCAGTCATAAAAACTGCAAGAAACAACATATATATAAGAATACATTAACATTTGAAAATAGCCTCAACAGATTACAATGGCTAGAATCCAATTCTACCGTGTAAGATCGTTGGGATGGTTTTCCAATGTTCATGTGTACGTTAGATTGAAGAGAAACACAGAAGTCCAACATTCAGAAAATATCTCTTCTATTTAGTAGAGGATAAAACATTTTAATCAGAAGATAGAAGAAAGAGTTTGAAAGAGAAACAAACTCCTATTCTTTAGGAAATCAATTTGAATGATTAAAAATATTTTATAAAAGAGCTCAATATATATCATGCACGTATATTATATTAGAGAAGTCCTTACAACTCATATATATGAAGATCCTATAAAATCTCCATGAAATTTGACTTCCTTGTTGAATATGGACTGTGCATCTTGGCTTGCTGTTATTCTGACATAGTTGATCTTAGCTTGCTGAAATAGATTACTGTCTTATGATAGCTTGCTGTCATGATACTTAAACAGCAATGACATTAAGCTGTTATATCCTGCAAACATTCTCAAATAATAACATGATGGCTTGCTGTGTTGTGATCGTCAAAACTAAGGAGTTACAATCTTCCCTTTTTTGATGATTACACACATTTAGGAGAATTATAAAACTCCCCCTAAATCTATGTATCTCAAAAAATAAAACTAAAGATATCACAATTTGTATAATAAGCTTCTAAATGTAAGAACAATTAAATATATTTCAAATATTAGAAGCATCACCATAACCAAGTCTTAAACCAAAACATCCATCAACAAGTTTTACCACACCAAATAAACAGATAAGAATCAAATCAAGTACCAGATCAGATGCAGCAAGTCTTAAAAAAAACCACAAATACTTCAACAAAAACTAAATCACTTAAAAGAAATTAAATTCTCCTAAGTTCTCTCCCTTATATCATCAAAAACAGATTAGTCATCCTAAGCAGAATTGACAGCTGCATCCTCTTTTGGTGAAAGAAACTCATCTTGCTTCTCCTGTTGTTCCAAGTCTTCAGCAGCATCCATAAGATCATCCAAGCCAGTGTCTAAATCTGCATTTGACTGAGAAGCTGAAGGTTTCTGAACAGACATGAAGTTTAGCAAAATATCCTTTAAACCCTTAACCTCTGTCTTGAGCTGGTTGATTTGCTCAGTAGTGGCAGCAACATGACCAAACAACAAGGTATTATCATCTTGAATATCTTTTAGCAGCTGCATCATCTCAGCAGTTGGAGTAAAAGATGAAGGCTCAGCTACATCAGGAGACTCAGGAACAATGGTAGGCAAAATCCTAACTAACTCTCCATTGTCAATTTATAAATTTGACTGAGCTAACACTTTAGCATCCAAAACTTCTTTAACACTCACCTTAACAGCACTCTTAAGTTCAATCTTAAAGAATTCAAATACCATGTTAAGCATTAAACCATAAGGAAGTCCAATCTTTTTCTGATTAACAGCAGCAATCATATTCTTAAAACCAGATTTGATAGATCAAAAGCCCTACCAGCTAGAAGCATAGAAACGAGAGTAACATCTTGACAACTAAAGGTTGATTTATTCCCACCCCTAGGACAAACATTAGCCCTACAGATTTTAAACAACAAATGTGCCATAGGAGATACTTGAGTAGTAGAAGGGGGCTGAGGGTTTTCTTCAATATTATCAACAGATCCTAATAACAACTTAAACTGATCCATCACAAAGAAATCAGGGAATGACACATATCCTTTTCCAGTAAAAATATCAATCTCAGAGGGATTCTCAAACTTGATAATAGAACTTAAAATGGGAGGATTAAGCCTAATTTTCTTGTCATGCACAGTGGTAATACAGTTCCCATACTTATCTTCAATCAAATTTTCATAAAATTCACGAATTAAATCAGGATAGTAGACCTTAGGCATTTCGATGATAAAAGAATCCATACCCAAATTCTGAAACAAAAGTAAGGCTCCGGAGTTTTGAAAAAGCTTACCAACAATCGGGATACCAGGGATAATAGGACGAACATCCAAAGCATTTTCAGTGAATCGTTGTTGGAGATCAGGAGAATCAAATACCAAAGATTGCTTGAGTTTCTTCGAATCAGGGGTGTGAGAGACTTCTTCATCGCTCTCGTGACCCAAATCGACCACTGCAGTATCCATCTTTGAGGATGTACGCTTGCCCAGAATACCAGAATTTCTAGTAGTATGAACCATTTTGAGAGGAACTGAACTAGTGATCTTGATTGAATGAAGCGGTGGTAGATAGAGAAAGCTGAGTCGCGGTGAAATAAAACCCTAACCCGTGCTCTTTTAATGATATTTAGGGGAGAGTTTAGGATAAAAAATTAAAAACAAATTATACATATCCTAAAATCTAACACTTATCATTAAAACAGTTTAAATCTATCTAAAACACCACATTTAGCATTTTTATCATTTAACAAGTAAGTCAGCAAATCATGCAAATATTTAAACATAATTAAACAGATAGTGACATATAAAACAAAATTAATCACCAAAATATCATTTAAATAACCAATCATAGTAAGCTAACATGAAAAATGATAGTAAGCTAACATTACCAAATTTCCAAAGATAGCTTCCTATTATACACTGCACATGCCAAGTTCCCTTCGAATGGTAGAAAATCTTGCTTCGCCAAGGGGTTTTGTAAAGATATCTGCCAATTGATATTCAGTAGGTACAAAAACTAATTCAATCTTACCTTTGGCAGCATTATCTCTCAAGAAATGGTGACGAACATCAATATGCTTTGTTCTTGAGTGATTAACTGGATTCTTTGATATGTTTATGGTGCTAGTGTTGTCACAATAGATTGGAACTTTGCCACACTTGATTACAAAATCTCGTAGAGTCTGAATCATCCATAAAATTTGAGAGCAACAGCTACCAGATGCCAAATACTCACCTTCTGCTGTGGATAATGCAACTGAAGTTTGTTTCTTACTTTGCCAAGATACGAGACTTTGTCCTAAATATGTACAAACACCACTTGTTCTCTTTCTATCAGTTTGACAACCTGCATAGTTAGCATCACTATACCCCACAAGATCAAATGTGCTTGTAATAGGATAAAATAACCCAAGATTAATAGTCCCACTTAAATATCGAAATATTCTTTTAACTGCATTTAAGTGTGATTCCTTAGGTTTAGCTTGAAAACGAGCACATACACAAACACTATACATAATATCTGGCCGAGAAGCAGTAAGATATAAAAGACTACCAATCATACCTCTATACTTCTTGATATCAACATCTTTACCTTTTTCATCCGATGTCAGCTTGCTGTTTTGATTCATTGGTGTAGATTTCAGCTTGACATTGCCAAAACCAAATCTGGTCAGCAAATTCTTGACATATTTTGATTGATGCACATAAATTCCATCTTTAGAATGTTTGATTTGGAGCCCCAAGAAATAATTGAGCTCACCCATCATGCTCATGTCAAATTCACTGCTCATACACTTAGAAAACAACTCACACATAGAATCATTAGTGGATCCAAAGATTATATCATCTAAATATATCTGGACAATCAAAATATCATTACCATTTTGCTTAGTAAATAAAGTAGGATCAATTTTACCTCGAATAAAGCCATTTTTGATCAAAAACTTACTAAGCCTCTTATACCAAGCCCTTGGTGCTTGCTTTAAGCCATATAATGCCTTCTTAAGCTTGTAGATATAGTCTGGATGTTGTTCATGTTAAAAACCAGGGGGTTGCTTGACATAAACTTCATCTTCCAGAAATCCATTAAGAAAATCACTTTGGATGTCCATTTGATGTAGCTTGATCTTCTTGTAGCATGCATAAGCAAGAAGCATCCTAATTGATTCCAATCTAGCTACTGGAGCATAAGTTTAATCAAAGTCAATGCCTTCTTGTTGGTTGTACCCTAGTGCTACGAGCCTTGCTTTATTTCGAGTAACAGTACCAAATTCATCCACTTTATTCTTGAAAATCCATTTTGTACCAATGATTGAAGCATCCTTTGGTGGCTTGACCAGTTCCCAAACATCACATCGTTCGAATTGATTGAATTCTTCTTGCATAGTCGTGATCCAATTTTCATCTTCAAGTGCTTCTTTGACATTTTTGGGTTCCTCTTGAGCTAAAAATGCAGCATAAGCACAAAAGTTTGCAGTGCCTTTTCTTGTCTTGAGACCATCAGAAATATCACAAATAACCTGTTCCGGAGGGTGATTCTTCATTGTCCGTGTAGCTTTTGGCAATGAATGCTTTGCAATATCTTCATGTGAAGTCTTCCTTATCTTAGATGGAGGAGCTAAGTCTTCACCATTATAGATTGGCATTTTATCCTTTGCTCTATTTCCTCTAGGACCATCAAGAGTCATCTTTGCCATCTTTACAATTGCATCATCAACTGGAGTAGAAGGTTCTGCTTGCTGATTTCCTGAGGCAGTTTCAATTTCAGCTTGCTGTTTTCCAGAATCAGTCTCTATTTCAGCTTGCTGTTTTGGAGAAGCCTTCTTTGTTTCAGCTTGATGTTGTCCAGCTTCACCTGCATCATCTTTCTCGTCTCTTGGAAGATCATTGTTAGGTTCTTGAAAAGTAACATCTATAGATTCCTCAACAATATGCTTAGACAAATTATAATTTCTATAGGTTTTACTATTCATAGAATAACCAAGAAAAATAGCTTCATAAGATTTAGCATCAAATTTACCATCATTACCAATTGTCTTGAGCACAAAACATTTTGAGCCAAAGATTCTGAAGTAACTGATGTTGGGCCTCTTTTTCTTGAGCAATTCATATGGAGTCTTGTCCAAAATAGGTCTTATCAATACTCTATTCAGAACATAGCATACTGTGTTGACTGCTTCTGCCCAAAAACTTCTAGGTAACTTGCTTTCTTGCAATAAAGTCCTTGCTGTCTCTTGCATTGACCTATTCTTGCGTTCCACCACACCATTTTGTTGTGGAGTCCTTAGAGCCGAGAATTCATGTGATATTCCTCTTTCTTTACAATAAGTAATAAAGTCTTTTTGGAATTCACCACCTCGATCACTCCTTATTCCTACAAGCTTTGTATTGAGCTTATTCTCAAGTAATTTAATTAGTTTCTCAAACTCATTAAAAGCAGCATCTTTAGTTCTAAGAAATAATACCCATGTAAAACGAGAATAATCATCAACAATTACAAAACCATATTACTTACCTCCTATACTTTTATAAGCTTCTGGACCAAATAAGTCTAAAGGTAAAAGTTCTAAGGGTTTAGAAGTAGATACCATTTTCTTTGCTTTGTGAGTACTTCTAATTTGCTTGCCTAATTGGCATGCCGAACACACCTCAGTCTTGACATACTTGATTTTGGGTAAACCTCTAACTAGCTTCTTCTTTGAAAGCTTGTTAAGCAAGTCCATGTGAGCATGACCAAATCTTCTATGCCAAACATAAGGATCAGTGTCTATTGCAGCAAGACAGTAAGCTGTTTTCTTCCCTTCTAGCAACTAGGGGGACTTTGTTAGTACCAATAGTAATAATACACTTATCAATACCAAAGTTAACAGTATGACCATCATCATATAACTGACTTATGCTAAGCCGATTATATTTAAGGCCTTTAACATATTGAACTTTATCAATTGAAATGTGTTTATTACCTATTTTACCTTTTCCAAGAATTTGAAGAGTTTTGCTATCACCAATAGTCACTCTTCCACCCTTTTTCATCTGAAGACTCAAGAATTGTGCTTTGTCTCCACTCATATATCTAGTACATCCGCTATCTAAAATCCATTTAGTTGATTTGACTCGACCGGCAAGACACATCTACAAAACAAATAAAATAACTCAACCTTTTGGTACCCAAAGTTTGTTGGGTCCGACATGGTTAGCAGATAAAACATATAAAATATGTAAATCAGATTTCTTTATCCATTTTTGGATAAATCTAGGTGATTTAACTCTGCCAGCCTGATGATGGTAAGCTGTCTTTGTTCTGCCATTCTGATCATAGTAAGCTATTTTATGTTTGTTTCCTCCATGGTTTGATTTTTGTCCATTCTGAACTTTGCAATGCTTTTCAAGATGCCCTTTCTTTCCACATCTTTTGCATATCTTCCAAGGCATAGCATAATCATAGGGTATGCCTTGTTTTCCTTCATATCTTAGAGCTTTGTCCTTCTTGTTTGCATTCATTCCAATTCCTTCTCTGACCATTGGAATATTTGTGTTGTTCATCATAGATTTGAGACTTTCTTCTCCTTGAACAAACGATCCCATGCCCTTTTTCAGATCCTCAACTTTCTTTGTGAGCAGATCAATCTTTTCAGCTTGCTGACTTATGATTTCAGCTTGCTGAGATGGTTCTTCTACTTGATTTGAAGGTATTGCATCTATTGATTCTCTGAGTTTGAATAGCTCCAAACATTCATCCCTTGCTTCAATCTCCTTCTTTAACTCTGTGATCTCCATTAATTGAGTCTTGTTTCTTTTGAGGAGAATTTTGTTGAAGTTTTCTACATGACTAACTTTAGCTTGAAGATCCTTGATTTCAGCCTCTTTGTCAGCCTGTGTAGGTACCTTCTTGTCAATCCAAGTATCTACTTTGCTCATCAAATCTTGAACCATAGTCTTGAAATAATTATTCTTCTCTTTTAGCTTGTTATTTTCAGCTTTAAGAGAATAATATTCACCCATAGATACATTCTTACATTCCTGCATGGTTAGTGGTTCCAAAACAATATTTTCAGAAGATAAATTATATTTACAAGAGTTTACCTCACTCTGATCTTCTTCTGAATCACTTTTTAGGTATCCACTTTCTGAATTTCCTCGAACAAAATCATCATCAAGTCCAACTAGGGCAAGATTGACCATGTCTCCACTTGAATCATCACTGGAAACCGAGTCATCATCACTCCAAGTCATTAGAGCTTTAGCTTTCTTCTTATCCTTGAAGACAGTTTGTTGTTTTGACTTCAATTTGTAGCAGTCCCGCTTATAATGGCCTGGCTTTCCACATTCAAAGCATGTATGATCTTTAGAATCCTTATTGGGCTTCTTGTTGTTGGAAAATATGCCTTTATCTCTTTTCAGCTTGTTCTTCTTCTCGATCATCTTTCTGATCTTCCTGGATATTAAAGCTAGTTCTTCGTCTGACTCATCTTCTGATTCCAGTAAGCTATCATTAGTGTGAAGAGCTAATTGCTTCATTTGAGCAACTGGAGCTTGCATAGAACTTGATTGGCTTTCCTTGATTTTGCTTTCAAATTGTTCCAATTCTACAAAAATAGCCAATTGATCCATAGTATCTATAGTTGGAGAGGATTCTAGAGCTGTTACCTTTGGTTCATAGATAAATGGCACATCACTAAGTATCTTCATGTTGATTTCCTCTTGTGGGATATGTTTGCCAAGCTGCTTAAAGGCATTCAGATTTATCTGGAATCTAGCTTGACTTTCTCGAATAGTTTCTTCATCTTGAAGCTTGAAATTTCCAAAATCATTCATTAGTTTAGTCAATTTCACCTTTCTTAAACTCTTGGATCCTTCGTGATACAATTCCAGAGTATCCCAAATCTCTTTAGCTGATTTGCATGAAGAGACTTTATCACATTCACTAGGACATAACCCATTCATGAGAGAATTCCTAGCCTTTCCACTAAAGCTGTATTTGATTAGTTCAGCCTCTGTGAGATCATCAACGTCTTTCACTTTGCCTTCTTTGTCCTTGAACTCAAAAGGACCCTTCTGAACAACTCTCAAAGCTAGTGGCTCCCTGGATAGATACACTTCCATGCGACCTTTCCACCAGTTATAGTTTTATGTACCAAGCAAGAGAGGTGCTCGGTGTCAGCCATTTCGATCGAATACTATTTATAGAAAGATTAGTATACCAAAGCTCTGATACCAGCTGAAATTACACCTAGAGGGGGGTGAATAGGTGATTATAGCTAACTAGGATTACTTTTAAAATTTACCCGAAAATAGCCTACTGAGATTTTACCAACAGAACTATAATCTGACAATGATAGTAAGCTGATATGACTAAATGCAATGCAGAAAATAATGTGCAGGAAAGTAAATAGAACACACAAGAATTTTAGCCAGGTTCGACCCCTAATCCCCTATGGTCTACGTCCTGGTCCCTTACCAACTTGGTAAGATAATATATTATTGATCAATGAAGGTTACAACTACAAGATATAACAATATATCTCCCTTTATCCCTGCTGCTGATAATGGCTTGGTGAAACCCTGTTTAAGAACTTGCTCTCTAAATACTATACTACCCTGTAGTACAAACTCCTATAGCAAGTACCACTAAACCCTTGTTTTCCTAGCCAACTTATCCATCAACTAATCAATACAATTTGAACAATACAAATCAATGATAAAGTTAACAACTCAAACTATAAACTCTCTCTAAGATGAAACACGTGTATATAATTAGAGCTCGAGAGTATTTTAGAAACAATAAAGATCTGGAGTTGTATATGTTCTTGCTTGCAAATTTGTCAGTCATAAAAACTGCAAGAAACCACATATATATAACAATACAATAACATTTCAAAATAGCCTCAACAAATTACAACGGCTAGAATCCAATTCTACCGTGTAAGATCGTTGGGATGGTTTTCCAACGTTCATGTGGACGTTAGATTGAAGAGAAACACAGAAGTCCAACGTTCAGAAAATATCTCTTCTATTTAGTAGAGGATAAAACGTTTTAATCAGAAGATAGAAGAAAGAGTTCGAAAGAGAAACAAACTCCTATTCTTTAGGAAATCAATTTGAATGATTAAAAACTTTTTATAAAAGAGCTCTATATATATCATGCACGTATATTATATTAGAGAAGTCCTTACAACTGATATATATGAAGATCCTATAAAATCTCCATGAAATTCGACTTTCTTGTTGAATCTGGACGGTGCATCTTGGCTTGCTGTTATTCTGACATAGTTGATCATAGCTTGCTGAAATAGATTACTGTCTTATGATAGTTTGCTGTCATGATACTTAAACAGCAATGACATTAAGCTGTTATATCCTGCAAACATTCTCAAATAACAACAAACATGATGGCTTGCTGTGTTGTGATCATCAAAACTAAGGAGTTACACTTCAGGCCTTTAAAATATGACTTTTTTAAGATCGAATCAGACGAGTTTTTCAAATTTTTTATAGTTCATATTTAACACTAAATATAATGTATTTTTATATATCATTTATCAATATTAAGTACCTTATTTACATATATTGATTCAATAATAATTAGTCGATTTAGTTGTTATATAATTGGACTTTAAATTGGATCCTGGATAATTGTTCATTGTTTTTATCGAATTGTTTAAATTTATATTTTTTTAAAATACTAGGTGTTGTTGGGAGGCGATAAAGATAAAATAATTTTTTTTTCATATTCAGTATATAAAATATTTTCTTATTCATTTCTTAATGTTGTGTATTTTTTTAGAAAAGACATATCAATATTCATTAATCTTGACATTTACATATTTTATATAAGTTACTTTATAATTCAAGATTAAATATTTAATTTGTTCAATTTATTTTGCAAACATAAATATGTTTATGATGATTATTTAAGTTTTATTTTTTACAATATTGTATTTTCCTTGTAAATTTGAGTAAGTAGATTTGAGAATAATGTGTTTGTTTTTATCATAACAATTTATGAGTTCTTGTTCTTAATTTTATCCTCAAAATGAGTCTCAATAATGTGTTTAACATATTTTATTAGCAAGAAAATCATAAAAACTAATTTACACTATTGATATCATTTCAATTTAAATAAATATTGACTTTACTATGAATAATTCATATAAATTTCCAAAAGTTGATTGTTCAACCGTGTTAGTTTAACAAGATAATATCATTCAACAAAATAAAATATACATGTTTAAATTATTTAATCTCCATTAATTTATTTTGTAACTTTTTCCTAAAATTAAGAAAAGCCCTTTATAATAGAAAAAAGTTAAATCATATATATAATAAAATTTACTTTGTTAGAAATACACAACATTATGCAATTTTTTGTGAGCATAGTTTGTACTCTTGTAATGTATCATCCCAATTATTCTTTTGGTCAAAACTTGCTTCAATTCTTCTTCTTGCTGATCAAGGCTTGATCAAGGCTTGCTTCTTCTCAGGCTTTGTGAATGAGCAGCAAAGTGTCGACTTCATCACAATTATAGCACTTGATCTTTGACTTGTAATTTTCCCATACCTTGACTCCTTGCCATCATTCTTTCTTTAATTCCTCTTATCAGGGTAAAGTTGGAGGAACTAGAGCCTTTCTTTCAAAAACATTTTTTTTGAAGTCTGTATAGCCCATATTTCTAAACTTTTTAACTAAAAGAGCATCAATTTGTACGATATCTTCATCATTACCATGATCAATTTCAATTCCTGAATAATTTTGTAAGCCATCATAAGTATTTGAGACTCAGTGTCAGACTATACAATCATGGCCTTTCATTTTGAAATGACTCTTTCTTTCAATTTTTTCACTTGTTTTTCCTCAAAATGAATTTGTACATGGCAATGAAATAGGGTTTTGGAGTTATTTGTATTTTCTATAAAAGAGTGCTTTGGTGCTCTAAGGTTAAACACATCTCCAAATGAATTGGTGGAGGACTAATCAAATGAATTGGTGGGGGACTAAGTGGATAAGGTTTACTTGTTATCATGTATTGATGTTGTTTAACAAAGTTAACGTAATAATTTATATTTCCCTATTTCTTCATTATCTTTTCATATATGTTATTTGCATAAACTTTTGGTAGAAATCAAACACTAAAATAAGTATCTCATTTTTCTTGTATATATGTATGTAGATTTCATGGAATGTCACTTGTATTTATTTTTACATGACCTCTATGTCAAGAATTATCCTTTCAAGATTATATGTCAAGGTTAGAAAAAAATCAGTTACATTTGTATTAATTGTTTTTGTTCCTCGTGAATAATCAAATACAAGATATATGAAAAAATTGAAAATTTATAAAAAAGAAGCCCACATATTATTTATATTTTATGTTCATATTTGTTGAATTATACTATTAAATTTATTTTATGTTTATGTATGACCTTACTTTAGAGACATTTTCACAGGAATTATATTTTTCTTGCTACTTGCAACAAGTTCCAAAAACAATGAAGAAAATGCTCCAAGTGCCTTCCCTTTCTCCTCTTCATCAATGTACCGTGTAAGGTTTTTTTGTTATTTTTTAACTTTTTCCATGCAAATATATATTATAAATATAAATGCAGATAGTACAAGTGGATCTATGTGCGCTGTGTTTTTTATTTTTCTAATGTATATATGACAAATAACTCTAAATTACTCTTTGTTGACCTTATAACACACGAAGTTTACGTATATTCGGAGTTTCCCATCTCACGAAGCCCCATCACTTTTTAACTTCATCACTTTGATAGAGATGTAGGCTTTGTTTGGTAAATTTTTTAGTGTTTGAAGAACTTATATTTTCTAGGTAGGGTCACCATTTTCAGCCTCACTAGAACCCGTTGCTTAGTAACTTCTATAGATCCATAACTATTTGAAAAGGACAGAGTTATGGTTTTTCTTTAATCCAGTAGTAATATTGTTGGCGGTGTCACTGGTGGTGGTAATTTTACTAGTCTAATTGGTGGCACTAGTAGTCGTAATCTTAGGAGTGGAATTTGTGGTGGGATTGTTGGTGGTGAAGTTCGTGCTAACTTAAGGTGTATTATTGGTGGTAACTTTAATAATGGCATAAGTGGTAGTAGAATTGGTGGTATATTGGGTAGTTTTAATAGTGGGATTAGTGGCAGCATGACTAGCATCTTTAGTGGTTACATTGGTGGTACCAGACACGATAATATTAGTAGTGGTTTGCTCGAATTGATGGTGCCATTGGTCCTGGAGCTCTTATTAGTGCAATTGGTGGCATTGAAAGTTGTAATCTTTGCAGGAGAATTGGTGGTGGTATTATTGGTGTTGGTGTTGAAGTTTGTGATAGCTTAAGCAGTTCCATTTATGGCCAGTTTAATTATGGTATTACAGGTGGTAGCATTGATGTTATATTGGTTAGTCTTAGTAGTGGCATTGGTGGTAGTTTAGTGGTCGTATTGGTAGCTTAGTGGTGGTATTATTGTTGTTGGTGTTGAAGTTCGTGCTAGCTTAAGCAGTTCCATTTATGGCCAGTTTAATTATGGTATTACAGGTGGTAGCATTGATGTTATATTGGTTAGTCTTAGTAGTGGCATTGGTGTTGTCATTGGTGGTAGATTAGTGGTCGTATTGGTGGTGGAATGGCTAGTTGCCATAGTGGTAGCATTGGTGGTATATTGGTTAGTCTTAGTAGTGGCAATTTATGGTAGCATTGCTGGTAGCTTTAGTGGTAGCACCGGTTGTATATTAGGTTATATTAGTAGTTGATTTAGCTTCGGAGATGGTGGTTGTGACGCCCTCCAAACCCGGGTCAGAAGTTTGGGGTTCACAACACACATATTATATAAACTTGTATATGAAATATTATATGCAATTATCCTTATTTACGCAACCACGGATCCCAGCAGGTGAAAGTATGAAAACCAACCACAACCTTGACTTTTATTACTTCATATCAAATCCCAACTAGTTTAACTTACAACTGAAAATGAAATCATTCTTACAAACTTGCATAACTCAAACTAGCTCGATCCAACTCAACCGGGAATCCTAGATCGTATACTGGACTGGTGATCCTCGTTATCAACAATTTCAATTTTAACTGTAGAATGACCTAAACAGATTCACAAGGGTGAGCTAACTAGCTCAGCAAGTTATAATAACAATAACTAGGTGTAAACAATGATCAGTTGAAATGATTCGTAGGAATCAAGTTCCTTGTTAAGTAATTATTAGAATTGGATATTCATTTTTAAGTTTAAAACCAAGGTTAGGCTGCTGATCAGTGCCACACTAACCCCGATCAAGGCACACAGCTCTGCTATCTATACTCGATCCAAGGCACACATTGGCCTAATATGACTACCAATCTGGTCTGACCACGAAACTGTTCCATATTTAGAAATCTATCCAATTCTATAACAATTCAACATGATAAATATTGTAATTCAATAAAACAGAATCATAATTAAAAATGATAAAACATTTATTTCAGAGCATAAAGCAATTCATAAATATCACCAGAGTATATTAGGGCATGTATGAGGAATAACTTCCAGCCTGTAGGAGAATCAGGTATTAGATGAATAATGGTTGTACAAGGTTTAGTTCACTATACCATAGAATTGCTTTTACAACCAGATTTTTAAAAACTATCTAAACAACGTTGCTGTTGGAAGGTGATTTCATGTCTATTGTAAGGGATTTTAAAAACATTGCAAATGAATCAACAAAATTTCGAGGTCGTTACAAAAACATGTTATTGCAATACATTATATAATCGTTACAGTATATCATAGATTTGGGCCCAAAAGTTAGGCGGTCTTGTTCAAAACTTGTGAGCGGGCTTGCTGAAATTATTTTCCTGGCTGTCTATTAAATAAACAAAAAAACACAGACTGTCAAATAATCTCCACTGTGGCGAAAGATTAAATCTTTGCTCAAATATTTCTCTCAAACACTGAATATTAAATCTTTGTAAAGACTCAAGCTCCAAGAAGATTAAATCTCGGAAAAGATTAAACCTTGACGGGAATGTATTTTTTCCCCAAATCATCTTTCCTAAAGTTCTTTCAATTCACTAAATTTAATTTAGGAGAAGATTAAATTTGATTGATTATTATTAGTTATTGTTTAATTTACCTCCTTGCTTTTTTGTTTCTATGTTATTTTGTGTTTGGGATCTTTTATCTATGTTATAATATGTGTTAATTAGGGTTTATTTATTAAATCATGTTTATATGTCAATCATGTCTTATTATCAGTTCTGAGTTGTATTGGGATTTGTTTGGAATGACAATGGTATGAAATTGTGAGGAATCACTTGTCGTTGTAAAAGTAGAATTTGTATTTTGGACTTTTTGTTTGCTCCGTGTTTTGATAGTTTGTTTATCTTTATAGAATGTACTACAAAGAAGAAATTCAATACTTTCAGATATTTTATTATATATTGACTCGTTAAATAAAAAACTTGTGTCCAATCGCCTAGGTCATGTAAAGGTGTTTGTATACTTGTTTATTAATAATCAATTAAGCAAGTGTTATTATAATTCACATCTTATAATTTTTTTTATTGGTTTCATTTTAGAAAAAGATAAAAAAAAATTGTGAGAAGATGACCCGAGCTACGGGAAGTGAGAACAAATATGTTGAAAGAAGAGATACCACAAGTGTTGATAACAAGAATAGTTCAAGGACGGAGAGGTGATATGTTATTAATACAAATAACGAAGAAAATGACATCTATAGTATTGGTGGAGGACATTGCTCTGCAACTATGACCTTGCTACCTACTAGAGGGAAAAGTATCAAGTTAGCAAAAGTGGAAAGGTTGCCATCTTTTATAACATGGATTCCCTTGGATAGGTAAAACATTTTGTGCTCTTTTTTGACAACTCCTTATCATTTGGAGATAAGGAATTAAATTAAATTACAATATTAGATTCTCATATTGTTATTTACAAATCCCGGTACCTGACTTTCTCTTTGCAAGGTGGTTTCTCCATAAACTTGGATCAAATCGACTCATTAAAAAAGCATCTTCTGCTCAAGGTAAAACATCAGAGTCTGAAGGAACATCTCGATTTGGTCTCTTTGGCTTTGGCTCATAGTTATAAACAAAAATACCGAAACCACGACAAGACAAACACGTATATTGTAATTATGGGACATGCATATCTGATATTCATTGTTATGGCCTGCACATCTACATGTCTTCCACTATGATTTAGTTGGATAGTACACACACATATGCATTTTCCTATGGATTTACATGGTTTTGTTTCTGCTCGGGTAAGTTGTTTAAATTTATTTCAAAATTTACCATTTTGTTTGATATATGGTTATTTGATTAAGGTCGTGTCAAATTTTACCCTTTTTGCAAACTTTTTTTAATTATTATTTCACAATCACTAGGTCATAGTACCTATTAGGGAGGAGGATGTTAAGAATGTAGTCTTTTTCATGCATCAATACAAGTCACTAGATCCACGTGGGTCGAACCCGGCATTTTTCAAATGTATTAAAATATTTTCAAAAGATATATTGTTCTATTTTGTTAGATTTTCTTTGATACAGGACATGGGCCAAGGGAACTAAATCGTAGGCTTGTATGTCTTATTCCTGTGGTTAAACAACTGAAACATATATAAGATCTTTGACCTATCTATCTTTATAATGTTCTGATGCGCATACTATCGAAGGTGGTGGTGAATAAGTTCAAACTATATTTAATCTGGACAGTGTCTAACAAACAGAGTGCTTTTAATGAAGGGAGGCTATTAGCTCATAATACAATGAATGCATTTGAAGTCACATGGGAAAAAAGGCCTTGGCTGGGTTAAGAAGTGATCTTTTAAGGCATAAGATAGGTTGGAATGGAGATTTATTTATATAACGATTAAAGTTCCCTTTTACAACTTAAAAAACATTGGTACACTTTATTCTCTCCTTTTTACCATGTACGAGATTCAAGTATCCGCCACTAGAACTCAATTTGTTAATTATATGGATAAAAAGGATTTTAACATAGAATTGATTTGTTGAGAAATATGTGTAAGTAAAACTAAATTGAACACAATTTGTCTCTCTAATTAATAACCACTCTTTAATTTTGATCAAATTTCTCCATTGCAAATTATACAACACTCTATAATCCACCAGCATACCACGAAAATTGTAATGTTTCTATCATCTCTACTATTTTCTTATTATTTTAAATTTAGATTAATTTTAATTTCCATATTGTTAACCATGTTTATTAGATTTAAGGTTTAAGAAATCAAATACCATTACTCAGCTATCATATCACACATTACCATTCTCTTATAGAGGAACAAAAATAAATTGGGGATATTTTGATAAAGTTTTTGGAGAAAACCTTACCATTTAGCAATATCATTATATATCATTAAGCGTCAAGGTCTGCTCCAAAGAATGATGATCCATTGGTACATCAAGCATTTTCTTGGTGTTGGTGATATTGATGACAAAGTTGTTCTCAGAACGACAAGTTATTAATTTTTGATTATCTTGGAAAGTGTTTTTATATATTTCTAGCATTTAACATAGCGTTATTATATGATTTTATATGCGAAAATTCACAAGCGACAATATCTGATAGTGTTTATAATACATAAGTTGTATTACACAAAATGTGATCATATATTATTGATTCTAGCAAGCTACAATAATTATTGAATTCACTTTATATGTTGAAATATATGTGACGGTCCTAACCATCCTAAGTGAGAGTCTTGTTTATTATTTTTATATATAAACAAGAAGTCATGAGTTGCTTCTGCAATGAGAGCGAAAAAGGTAAAACAAATTGAACACAAGATTTTGTACTCGTTCCATTCAACTTTTATGTGGTCTAAGAGCATCACTTGATCTAATTATCGAGGAAAGACTTGATAATGTAATAGCAAGGCACACTCCCCTTGCAACAACAACAAGTTTTGCAACAACAACAAGTTAAATGCATAAGTAACTCATGACTTCTTGTTTATATATAAAAATAATAAATATGATCATATATTATTGATTCTAGCAAGCTACAATAATTATTAAATTCACTTTATATGTTGAAATATATGTGACCCTCCTAACCATCCTAAAAGAGAGTCTTATTTATTATTTTTATATATAAAGAAGAAGTCATGAGTTGCTTATGCAATGAGAGCCAAAAAAGGTGAAACAAATTGAACAGGAGATTTTGTACTTTTATGTGGTCTGAGAGCATCACTTGATCTAATTATCGAGGAAAGACTTGATAACGTAATAGCAAGGCACACTCCCCTTGTAAAACAACAAGTTAAATGCTTTGTTCTTATATGCAGCTTAAGCAAAACACTGAAAACACTTTTTGTTTGCTTATGTATTCTTTGTGTGATGCATAGAAAGTAGAAACATGTTGAAACCTTTATTTGTGGATACAAGGTAAATATTACACACCAGTTCAATTTATAGATGATTTAAGAATTACAAGTTTAATGATTTTAATTGTAGTCGATTTTTATTTCATCAACTAATTGCCTAAAGAATTTTAAGAATCGGATTATTGTGTGCACATCTTTGTTTTACAATTTTTGATATTGTGTGACTATATGTTCATATCACATGTTTGGTGTGGAGGCCCCGAGGCTGAAAAACTGTACTGAGAAAGATGAACGGTTTAGTCATATTAGTCATATTGTTACTGCGATTATGGTACCTGCGTACATTGATAGTTCAGAAGTTATTATAAGGGCATAGAATGATACAACTGGATCTTATGGCTTCGACTTAATAAAGTAGCATGAAAGGATTCGAGGATAGATCATGTTAGAAATCTAAATGAGGTATATTGTAATTTCTTATATTCAATGTTATAGATTTTGTTGCATCTACATATTGAGGAGAGACAAGATTAATAGTAAAATATGTTAGTTCATCAATTCTCTTTGAGAAGCTTTAAGAAGCTTTAACAAAACTATGTCAAATTCATAATATCATCCATAACCTTGTATCCTACTTCCTTTTGTAAGACCACACAATCACTCATAAACCAGACAAGTTATAAATATTTTCTTTATTTACCTCTTACTAACCATTTCGAAAAACAATGAAATATTTATAAATATTCTACTATAAACTTACAGGTGTTCTCAGTAGTTGCAAGTGATAGGGATGATGATTCTTAAGGATGTTAGTTACTTGGTACAACTTGGAAGTGGGGCTGCTCAGCTTCTGCGTACTTGGAGAACAACATGCCGATGATTCCATCCTCTGAATTAGCCATTAGTGATTGCACCAACTATTTCTAAATCATTTTATGCTAAATACTATGCTATCTTATACCTCTAAAAATTTAATTTGATTAAATGTTGTTATGGTAATATTAATTTGTACATGACAATTAATTTCCTAATTATTGTGAGAGTTTTTTAGAGTTGAATCTATTATAGTAGTACTTCTATTATTGTTAGTTAGGGTTGTAGTAGTACATATATTATTGTTAGTTGAGGGGAGTAGGCAATTTATATATAATTTCACTAAATAAAATTTAAAACTCTGGAGAAAATGTCATTTTCAAGTTAAGTTTTTTATACAATGCTTAACACTTAATTTATAGAAACTCATTTTATTTAAAATATAAAATAAATTATAGTAATGCTTGTTTACCTATGCTTGTAAATCAATACCCAATTAGTTTATATAATACATGGAGTAGACTTTGTTAAATTATATTTTTATAAAAAGAAAAAAATTGAAATTTGTAATAAGAAATTGATACTTAGATAAAAAAAACAATTTAAACTATATTGGGCCAATTGAAACAATTATATACAATTTTGCCTGCAAAATAAAGTATGTAAAAAGGCAGGTAAAACCCTAATATAGGTACAAGGGGGCCATGAAATAGTGTTTTGGAGTTATTTGTATTTTCTATGAAAAACT
Source organism: Apium graveolens (assembly GCF_009905375.1). NCBI lineage: Eukaryota > Viridiplantae > Streptophyta > Magnoliopsida > Apiales > Apiaceae > Apium > Apium graveolens. The sequence continues at coordinate 295,971,225 of NC_133652.1, read as the reverse complement.
GTTTTGGTGGTGCAAGGTTAAACACATCTTTAAATGAATTGGTGGAGGACTAATCAAATGAACTCGTGGGGGACTAAGCGAATAAGGTTTAGAGGTTATCATGAATTGATGTTGGTTAAAAAGATTAAAGTAATAATTTATATTTCCCCGTTTCTTCATTTTCCTTTCATATGTGTTTTTTACAAAAACTTTTGGTAAAAATCAAACACTATAATAATATCCCATTTTCCTTTTATATATGTTAGTAAATTTATTATCCTTTCATTATTATATGTCAAAGTTAGAAAAAAATTCACTTACATTTTTATTAATATTTTTGTTCCTCATAAATAATCAAATACATGATATATTAAATTATGAAAATTTAAAAAAAAAAGCCCACACATTATTTATATTTTATGTTCATATTTGTTCAATTATACTAATCAATTTATTTTATGTTTGTGTGTGACCTTACTTTAGAGAATTTCCATAAGAATTATATTTTTCTTGCTACTTGCAACAAGTTCCAAAAACAATGAAGAAAATGCTGGATGTCCCTTCCCCTTCTCCTCTTCATCAATCTACCATGTAAGGTTTCTTTGTTATTTTTTAACTTCTATCATGCCAATATATATCATAAATATAAATGCCCATAGTACAGGTGGATCTATGTGGGGTATGTTTTTTATTTTTCTAATGTATATATGACAAACCACTAGAAATTACTTTGTGTTACCTAATAATACAAGAAATTTACTTATATATGGAGTTTCTGATCTCACAAAGCCCCATCACTTTTTAACTTAATTTTACAAGACACCTGATTGAAAATGAGATTTCTTACTTGATAGAGATGTAAGGTTTTTTGTGAAATTTTTTTAGTGGTGTAAGAACTTATATTTTCAATACATGAATAGGTAGGGTCACAATTTTTAGCCTCACTAGAACCGGTTCCTCATGTAACTACTATAGATCCATAACAATTCAAAAAGTATAGAGTTATAAGTTTTTCTCAAATCCAGTAGTAATATTGCAGGCCGTGTCATTGGTGGTTATAATTTTACTAGTTCAATTGGTGGTACTAGTACTCGTAATCTTAGGAGTGGAATTGGTGGTGGGATTGTTGGTGGTAAAGTTTGTGCTACCTTACGGAGTATCATTGGTGGTAACTTTAATAATGGCATCAGTGGTAGTATCATTGGTGGTATAGTTGCATTGGTAGTAGCATGACTAGCACCTTTAGTGCTTACATTGGTGGTACCTGAAATGATAATATTAGTAGTGGATTTGGTGGCATTGATTGTTACATTGGTCCCGGTGCTCTTATTAGTGTAACTGGTGACATTGGAACGGTAATCTTTGTTAGAGAACTGTTAGTAATATTATATTTATAGGTGGTGAAGTTTATTCTAGCTTAAGCAGTTCTATTTATGGCCACTTTAATTATGGTATTACACGTGGTAGCATTGATGTTATATTAGTTAATCTTTGTAGTGGTATTGGTGGTAGCATAGCTTGCATCTTTAGTGGTGGTACTAGTGGTAGAATGGCTAGTTGGCATATTGGTATCATTGCTGAAATATTGGTTAGTCTTAATTATGGAAATTGTGGTAGCAATGCTAGTAGCTTTAGTGGTAGTATTGGGTGTATATTAGGTAATATTAGTAGTTGATTTTGTTTCGGAAATGGTGGTTGTGACACCCTCCAAACCCGGGTCAGAAGTTTGGGGTTCAAAACACACACAATATATAAATCAGTATATGAAATATTATATGCAATAACCCTTATTTACGCAACCACGGATCGCAACAGGTTAAATATGAAAACAAGCCAAAACCTTACCTTTTATTACGTCGTACCAAATCCCAACTAATTTAACTTACAACTAAAAATGAAATCATGCTTACAAACTTGCATAACTCAAACTATAACATAAAGCTCCTGCTAGCTCGATCCAACTCAACGTGGAATCTTAGCTCGCATACTGGACCGGGGATCCTCATTACCAACAATTTCCTTTTTAACTATAGAATGACATAAAAAGATTCGCAATGACATAAACAATTTCCTTTGCTTGTTTAAGAAATCAAATACCATTACTCAGCTATCATATCACACATTACAATTCTTTTATAGAGGAACTAAAATAAATTGGGGATATTTTGATAAATTTCTTGGAGAAAACTTTACCATTTAGTAATATCATTATATATCATTAAGCATCAAGGTCTTCTCCAAAGAATGATGATTCATTGGTACATCAAGCATTTTCTAGGTGTTGGTGATATTGATGACAAAGTTGTTCTCAGAGAACCACAAGTTATTAATTTTTGATTATCTTGGAAAGTGTTTTTATATATTTCTAGCATTTAACATAGCGTTATTATATGATTTTATATGCGAAAATTCACAAGCGACAATATCTGATAGTGTTTATAATACATAAGTTGTATTACACAAAATGTGATCATATATTATTGATTCTAGCAAGCTACAATAATTATTGAATTCACTTTATATGTTGAAATATATGTGACGGTCCTAACCATCCTAAGTGAGAGTCTTGTTTATTATTTTTATATATAAACAAGAAGTCATGAGTTGCTTCTGCAATGAGAGCGAAAAAGGTAAAACAAATTGAACACAAGATTTTGTACTCGTTCCATTCAACTTTTATGTGGTCTAAGAGCATCACTTGATCTAATTATCGAGGAAAGACTTGATAATGTAATAGCAAGGCACACTCCCCTTGCAACAACAACAAGTTTTGCAACAACAACAAGTTAAATGCATAAGTAACTCATGACTTCTTGTTTATATATAAAAATAATAAATATGATCATATATTATTGATTCTAGCAAGCTACAATAATTATTAAATTCACTTTATATGTTGAAATATATGTGACCCTCCTAACCATCCTAAAAGAGAGTCTTATTTATTATTTTTATATATAAAGAAGAAGTCATGAGTTGCTTATGCAATGAGAGCCAAAAAAGGTGAAACAAATTGAACAGGAGATTTTGTACTTTTATGTGGTCTGAGAGCATCACTTGATCTAATTATCGAGGAAAGACTTGATAACGTAATAGCAAGGCACACTCCCCTTGCAAAACAACAAGTTAAATGCTTTGTTCTTATATGCAGCTTAAGCAAAACACTGAAAACACTTTTTGTTTGCTTATGTATTCTTTGTGTGATGCATAGAAAGTAGAAACATGTTGAAACCTTTATTTGTAGATACAAGGTAAATATTACACACCAGTTCCATTTATAGATGATTTAAGAATTACAAGTTTAATGATTTTAATTGTAGTCGATTTTTATTTCATCAACTAATTGCCTACAGAATTTTAAGAATCGGATTATTGTGTGCACATCTTTGTTTTACAATTTTTGATATTCTGTGACTATATGTTCATATCACATGTTTGGTGTGGAGGCTCCGAGGCTGAAAAACTGTACTGAGAAAGATGAACGGTTTAGTCATATTAGTCATATTGTTACTGCGATTATGGTACCTGCGTACATTGATAGTTCAGAAGTTATTATAAGGGCATAGAATGATACAACTGGATCTTATGGCTTGGACTTAATAAAGTAGCATGAAAGGATTCGAGGATAGATCATGTTAGAAATCTAAATGAGGTATATTGTAATTTCTTATATTCAATGTTATAGATTTTGTTGCATCTACATATTGAGGAGAGACAAGATTAATAGTAAAATATGTTAGTTCATCAATTCTCTTTGAGAAGCTTTAAGAAGCTTTAACAAAACTATGTCAAATTCATAATATCATCCATAACCTTGTATCCTACTTCCTTTTGTAAGACCACACAATCACTCATAAACCAGACAAGTTATAAATATTTTCTTTATTTACCTCTTACTAACCATTTCGAAAAACAATGAAATATTTATAAATATTCTACTATAAACTTACAGGTGTTCTCTGTAGTTGCAAGTGATAGGGATGATGATTCTTAAGGATGTTAGTTACTTGGTACAACTTGGAAGTGGGGCTGCTGCAGCTTCTGCGTACTTGGAGAACAACATGCCGATGATTCCATCCTCTGAATTAGCCATTAGTGATTGCACCAACTATTTCTAAATCATTTTATGCTAAATACTATGCTATCTTATACCTCTAAAAATTTAATTTGATTAAATGTTGTTATGGTAATATTAATTTGTACATGACAATTAATTTCCTAATTATTGTGAGAGTTTTTTAGAGTTGAATCTATTATAGTAGTACTTCTATTATTGTTAGTTAGGGTTGTAGTAGTACATATATTATTGTTAGTTGAGGGGAGTAGGCAATTTATATATAATTTCACTAAATAAAATTTAAAACTCTGGAGAAAATGTCATTTTCAAGTTAAGTTTTTTATACAATGCTTAACACTTAATTTATAGAAACTCATTTTATTTAAAATATAAAATAAATTATAGTAATGCTTGTTTACCTATGCTTGTAAATCAATACCCAATTAGTTTATATAATACATGGAGTAGACTTTGTTAAATTATATTTTTATAAAAAGAAAAAAATTGAAATTTGTAATAAGAAATTGATACTTAGATAAAAAAAACAATTTAAACTATATTGGGCCAATTGAAACAATTATATACAATTTTGCCTGCAAAATAAAGTATGTAAAAAGGCAGGTAAAACCCTAATATAGGTACAAGGGGGCCATGAAATAGTGTTTTGGAGTTATTTGTATTTTCTATGAAAAACTGTTTTGGTGGTGCAAGGTTAAACACATCTTTAAATGAATTGGTGGAGGACTAATCAAATGAACTGGTGGGGGACTAAGCGAATAAGGTTTAGAGGTTATCATGAATTGATGTTGGTTAAAAAGATTAAAGTAATAATTTATATTTCCCCGTTTCTTCATTTTCCTTTCATATGTGTTTTTTACAAAAACTTTTGGTAAAAATCAAACACTATAATAATATCCCATTTTCCTTTTATATATGTTAGTAAATTTATTATCCTTTCATTATTATATGTCAAAGTTAGAAAAAAATTCACTTACATTTTTATTAATATTTTTGTTCCTCATAAATAATCAAATACATGATATATTAAATTATGAAAATTTAAAAAAAAAAGCCCACACATTATTTATATTTTATGTTCATATTTGTTCAATTATACTAATCAATTTATTTTATGTTTGTGTGTGACCTTACTTTAGAGAATTTCCATAAGAATTATATTTTTCTTGCTACTTGCAACAAGTTCCAAAAACAATGAAGAAAATGCTGGATGTCCCTTCCCGTTCTCCTCTTCATCAATCTACCATGTAAGGTTTCTTTGTTATTTTTTAACTTCTATCATGCCAATATATATCATAAATATAAATGCCCATAGTACAGGTGGATCTATGTGGGGTATGTTTTTTATTTTTCTAATGTATATATGACAAACCACTAGAAATTACTTTGTGTTACCTAATAACACAAGAAATTTACTTATATATGGAGTTTCTGATCTCACAAAGCCCCATCACTTTTTAACTTAATTTTACAAGACACCTGATTGAAAATGAGATTTCTTACTTGATAGAGATGTAAGGTTTTTTGTGAAAATTTTTTAGTGGTGTAAGAACTTATATTTTCAATACATGAATAGGTAGGGTCACAATTTTTAGCCTCACTAGAACCGGTTCCTCATGTAACTACTATAGATCCATAACAATTCAAAAAGTATAGAGTTATAAGTTTTTCTCAAATCCAGTAGTAATATTGTAGGCCGTGTCATTGGTGGTTATAATTTTACTAGTTCAATTGGTGGTACTAGTACTCGTAATCTTAGGAGTGGAATTGGTGGTGGGATTGTTGGTGGTAAAGTTTGTGCTACCTTACGGAGTATCATTGGTGGTAACTTTAATAATGGCATCAGTGGTAGTATCATTGGTGGTATAGTTGCATTGGTAGTAGCATGACTAGCACCTTTAGTGCTTACATTGGTGGTACCTGAAATGATAATATTAGTAGTGGATTTGGTGGCATTGATTGTTACATTGGTCCCGGTGCTCTTATTAGTGTAACTGGTGACATTGGAACGGTAATCTTTGTTAGAGAACTGTTAGTAATATTATATTTATAGGTGGTGAAGTTTATTCTAGCTTAAGCAGTTCTATTTATGGCCACTTTAATTATGGTATTACAGGTGGTAGCATTGATGTTATATTAGTTAATCTTTGTAGTGGTATTGGTGGTAGCATAACTTGCATCTTTAGTGGTGGTACTAGTGGTAGAATGGCTAGTTGGCATATTGGTATCATTGCTGAAATATTGGTTAGTCTTAATTATGGAAATTGTGGTAGCAATGCTAGTAGCTTTAGTGGTAGTATTGGGTGTATATTAGGTAATATTAGTAGTTGATTTTGTTTCGGAAATGGTGGTTGTGACACCCTCCAAACCCGGGTCAGAAGTTTGGGGTTCAAAACACACACAATATATAAATCAGTATATGAAATATTATATGCAATAACCCTTATTTACGCAACCACGGATCGCAACAGGTTAAATATGAAAACAAGCCAAAACCTTACCTTTTATTACGTCGTACCAAATCCCAACTAATTTAACTTACAACTAAAAATGAAATCATGCTTACAAACTTGCATAACTCAAACTATAACATAAAGCTCCTGCTAGCTCGATCGAACTCAACGTGGAATCTTAGCTCGCATACTGGACCGGGGATCCTCATTACCAACAATTTCCTTTTTAACTATAGAATGACATAAAAAGATTCGCAATGACATAAACAATTTCCTTTGCTTGTTTAAGAAATCAAATACCATTACTCAGCTATCATATCACACATTACAATTCTTTTATAGAGGAACTAAAATAAATTGGGGATATTTTGATAAATTTCTTGGAGAAAACTTTACCATTTAGTAATATCATTATATATCATTAAGCATCAAGGTCTTCTCCAAAGAATGATGATTCATTGGTACATCAAGCATTTTCTAGGTGTTGGTGATATTGATGACAAAGTTGTTCTCAGAGAACCACAAGTTATTAATTTTTGATTATCTTGGAAAGTGTTTTTATATATTTCTAGCATTTAACATAGCGTTATTATATGATTTTATATGCGAAAATTCACAAGCGACAATATCTGATAGTGTTTATAATACATAAGTTGTATTACACAAAATGTGATCATATATTATTGATTCTAGCAAGCTACAATAATTATTGAATTCACTTTATATGTTGAAATATATGTGACGGTCCTAACCATCCTAAGTGAGAGTCTTGTTTATTATTTTTATATATAAACAAGAAGTCATGAGTTGCTTCTGCAATGAGAGCGAAAAAGGTAAAACAAATTGAACACAAGATTTTGTACTCGTTCCATTCAACTTTTATGTGGTCTAAGAGCATCACTTGATCTAATTATCGAGGAAAGACTTGATAATGTAATAGCAAGGCACACTCCCCTTGCAACAACAACAAGTTTTGCAACAACAACAAGTTAAATGCATAAGTAACTCATGACTTCTTGTTTATATATAAAAATAATAAATATGATCATATATTATTGATTCTAGCAAGCTACAATAATTATTAAATTCACTTTATATGTTGAAATATATGTGACCCTCCTAACCATCCTAAAAGAGAGTCTTATTTATTATTTTTATATATAAAGAAGAAGTCATGAGTTGCTTATGCAATGAGAGCCAAAAAAGGTGAAACAAATTGAACAGGAGATTTTGTACTTTTATGTGGTCTGAGAGCATCACTTGATCTAATTATCGAGGAAAGACTTGATAACGTAATAGCAAGGCACACTCCCCTTGCAAAACAACAAGTTAAATGCTTTGTTCTTATATGCAGCTTAAGCAAAACACTGAAAACACTTTTTGTTTGCTTATGTATTCTTTGTGTGATGCATAGAAAGTAGAAACATGTTGAAACCTTTATTTGTAGATACAAGGTAAATATTACACACCAGTTCCATTTATACATGATTTAAGAATTACAAGTTTAATGATTTTAATTGTAGTCGATTTTTATTTTATCAACTAATTGCCTACAGAATTTTAAGAATCGGATTATTGTGTGCACATCTTTGTTTTACAATTTTTGATATTGTGTGACTATATGTTCATATCACATGTTTGGTGTGGAGGCCCCGAGGCTGAAAAACTGTACTGAGAAAGATGAAGGGTTTAGTCATATTAGTCATATTGTTACTGCGATTATGGTACCTGCGTACATTGATAGTTCAGAAGTTATTATAAGGGCATAGAATGATACAACTGGATCTTATGGCTTGGACTTAATAAAGTAGCATGAAAGGATTCGAGGATAGATCATGTTAGAAATCTAAATGAGGTATATTGTAATTTCTTATATTCAATGTTATAGATTTTGTTGCATCTACATATTGAGGAGAGACAAGATTAATAGTAAAATATGTTAGTTCATCAATTCTCTTTGAGAAGCTTTAAGAAGCTTTAACAAAACTATGTCAAATTCATAATATCATCCATAACCTTGTATCCTACTTCCTTTTGTAAGACCACACAATCACTCATAAACCAGACAAGTTATAAATATTTTCTTTATTTACCTCTTACTAACCATTTCGAAAAACAATGAAATATTTATAAATATTCTACTATAAACTTACAGGTGTTCTCTGTAGTTGCAAGTGATAGGGATGATGATTCTTAAGGATGTTAGTTACTTGGTACAACTTGGAAGTGGGGCTGCTGCAGCTTCTGCGTACTTGGAGAACAACATGCCGATGATTCCATCCTCTGAATTAGCCATTAGTGATTGCACCAACTATTTCTAAATCATTTTATGCTAAATACTATGCTATCTTATACCTCTAAAAATTTAATTTGATTAAATGTTGTTATGGTAATATTAATTTGTACATGACAATTAATTTCCTAATTATTGTGAGAGTTTTTTAGAGTTGAATCTATTATAGTAGTACTTCTATTATTGTTAGTTAGGGTTGTAGTAGTACATATATTATTGTTAGTTGAGGGGAGTAGGCAATTTATATATAATTTCACTAAATAAAATTTAAAACTCTGGAGAAAATGTCATTTTCAAGTTAAGTTTTTTATACAATGCTTAACACTTAATTTATAGAAACTCATTTTATTTAAAATATAAAATAAATTATAGTAATGCTTGTTTACCTATGCTTGTAAATCAATACCCAATTAGTTTATATAATACATGGAGTAGACTTTGTTAAATTATTTTTATAAAAAGAAAAAAATTGAAATTTGTAATAAGAAATTGATACTTAGATAAAAAAAACAATTTAAACTATATTGGGCCAATTGAAACAATTATATACAATTTTGCCTGCAAAATAAAGTATGTAAAAAGGCAGGTAAAACCCTAATATAGGTACAAGGGGGCCATGAAATAGTGTTTTGGAGTTATTTGTATTTTCTATGAAAAACTGTTTTGGTGGTGCAAGGTTAAACACATCTTTAAATGAATTGGTGGAGGACTAATCAAATGAACTGGTGGGGGACTAAGCGAATAAGGTTTAGAGGTTATCATGAATTGATGTTGGTTAAAAAGATTAAAGTAATAATTTATATTTCCCCGTTTCTTCATTTTCCTTTCATATGTGTTTTTTACAAAAACTTTTGGTAAAAATCAAACACTATAATAATATCCCATTTTCCTTTTATATATGTTAGTAAATTTATTATCCTTTCATTATTATATGTCAAAGTTAGAAAAAAATTCACTTACATTTTTATTAATATTTTTGTTCCTCATAAATAATCAAATACATGATATATTAAATTATGAAAATTTAAAAAAAAAAGCCCACACATTATTTATATTTTATGTTCATATTTGTTCAATTATACTAATCAATTTATTTTATGTTTGTGTGTGACCTTACTTTAGAGAATTTCCATAAGAATTATATTTTTCTTGCTACTTGCAACAAGTTCCAAAAACAATGAAGAAAATGCTGGATGTCCCTTCCCCTTCTCCTCTTCATCAATCTACCATGTAAGGTTTCTTTGTTATTTTTTAACTTCTATCATGCCAATATATATCATAAATATAAATGCCCATAGTACAGGTGGATCTATGTGGGGTATGTTTTTTATTTTTCTAATGTATATATGACAAACCACTAGAAATTACTTTGTGTTACCTAATAACACAAGAAATTTACTTATATATGGAGTTTCTGATCTCACAAAGCCCCATCACTTTTTAACTTAATTTTACAAGACACCTAATTGAAAATGAGATTTCTTACTTGATAGAGATGTAAGGTTTTTTGTGAAAATTTTTTAGTGGTGTAAGAACTTATATTTTCAATACATGAATAGGTAGGGTCACAATTTTTAGCCTCACTAGAACCGGTTCCTCATGTAACTACTATAGATCCATAACAATTCAAAAAGTATAGAGTTATAAGTTTTTCTCAAATCCAGTAGTAATATTGTAGGCCGTGTCATTGGTGGTTATAATTTTACTAGTTCAATTGGTGGTACTAGTACTCGTAATCTTAGGAGTGGAATTGGTGGTGGGATTGTTGGTGGTAAAGTTTGTGCTACCTTACGGAGTATCATTGGTGGTAACTTTAATAATGGCATCAGTGGTAGTATCATTGGTGGTATAGTTGCATTGGTAGTAGCATGACTAGCACCTTTAGTGCTTACATTGGTGGTACCTGAAATGATAATATTAGTAGTGGATTTGGTGGCATTGATTGTTACATTGGTCCCGGTGCTCTTATTAGTGTAACTGGTGACATTGGAACGGTAATCTTTGTTAGAGAACTGTTAGTGATATTATATTTATAGGTGGTGAAGTTTATTCTAGCTTAAGCAGTTCTATTTATGGCCACTTTAATTATGGTATTACAGGTGGTAGCATTGATATTATATTAGTTAATCTTTGTAGTGGTATTGGTGGTAGCATAGCTTGCATCTTTAGTGGTGGTACTAGTGGTAGAATGGCTAGTTGGCATATTGGTATCATTGCTGAAATATTGGTTAGTCTTAATTATGGAAATTGTGGTAGCAATGCTAGTAGCTTTAGTGGTAGTATTGGGTGTATATTAGGTAATATTAGTAGTTGATTTTGTTTCGGAAATGGTGGTTGTGACACCCTTCAAACCCGGGTCAGAAGTTTGGGGTTCAAAACACACACAATATATAAATCAGTATATGAAATATTATATGCAATAACCCTTATTTACGCAACCACGGATCGCAACAGGTTAAATATGAAAACAAGCCAAAACCTTACCTTTTATTACGTCGTACCAAATCCCAACTAATTTAACTTACAACTAAAAATGAAATCATGCTTACAAACTTGCATAACTCAAACTATAACATAAAGCTCCTGCTAGCTCGATCCAACTCAACGTGGAATCTTAGCTCGCATACTGGACCGGGGATCCTCATTACCAACAATTTCCTTTTTAACTATAGAATGACATAAAAAGATTCGCAATGACATAAACAATTTCCTTTGCTTGTTTAAGAAATCAAATACCATTACTCAGCTATCATATCACACATTACAATTCTTTTATAGAGGAACTAAAATAAATTGGGGATATTTTGATAAATTTCTTGGAGAAAACTTTACCATTTAGTAATATCATTATATATCATTAAGCATCAAGGTCTTCTCCAAAGAATGATGATTCATTGGTACATCAAGCATTTTCTAGGTGTTGGTGATATTGATGACAAAGTTGTTCTCAGAGAACCACAAGTTATTAATTTTTGATTATCTTGGAAAGTGTTTTTATATATTTCTATGATTTAACATATCATTAATATATGATTTTATGTGCGAAAATTCACAAGCGACAATATCTGATAGTGTTTATAATACATAAGTTGTATTACACAAAATGTGATCATATATTATTGATTTTAGAAAACTACAATAATTATTGAATTCACTTTATATGTTAAAATATATCTGACCCACCTAACCCTCCTAGCAGAGAGTCTTATATATTATTTTTATATATAAATAAGAAGTCATGAGTTGCTTATGCAATGAGAGCCAAAAAAGGTGAAACAAATTGAATAGGAGATTTTGTACTGCTTCCATTCAACTTTTATGTGGTCTGAGAGCATCACTTGATCTAATTATAGAGGAAAGACTTGATAACGTAATAGCAAGGCACACTCCCCTTGCAAAACGACAAGTTAAATGCTTTGTTCTTATATGCAGCTTAAGCAAAACACTGAAAATACTTTTTGTTTGATTATGTATTCTTTGTGTGATGCATAGAAAGTAGAAACATGTTGAAACCTTTATTTGTAGATACAAGGTAAATATTACACACTAGTTCAGTTTATAGATGATTTAAGAATTACAAGTTTAATGATTTTAATTGTAGTCGATTTTTATTTCATCATCTAATTGCTTACAGAATTTTAAGAATGGGATTATTCTGTGCTCATCTCTGTTTTACAATTTTTGATATTGTGTGACTATATGTTCATATCACATGTTTGTTGTGGAGGCCTCGGGGCTGAAAAACTGCACTGAGAAAGATGAAGGGTTTAGTCATATTAGTTATATTGTTACTGCGGTTATGGTACGTGCGTACATTCATAGTTCAGAAGTTATTATAAGGGCATAGAATGATACAACTGGATCTTATGACTTGGACTTAATAAAGTAGCATGAAAGGATTCAAGGATAGATCATGTTAGAAATCTAAATGAGGTATATTGTAATTTCTTATATTTAATGTTATAGATTTTGTTGCATCTACATATTGACCATAGACAAGATTAATAGTAAAATATGTTAGTTCCTCAATTATGTTTGAGACGTTTTAACAAAACTATGTCAAATTCATAATATGAGCCATAACCTTGTATCCTACTTCCATTTGCTAAGACCACACAATCACTCATAAACCAAACAAGTTATAAATATTTTCTCTATTTACCTCTTACTAACCATTTCGAAGAACAATGAAATATTTATAAATATTCTACTATAAACTTACACATGTTTTCTGTATTTGCAAGTGATAGGTTGTCTTACTCGTATGGAGATGATTCTTAAGGATGTTGGTTACTTGGTACAACTTGGAAGTGGGGTTGCTGCTTCTGCATACTTGGAGAACAACATGCTAATGATTCCATCCTCAATTTCCCATTAGTGATTGCAACAACTATTTCTAAATCATTTTATGCTAAATACTATGTAAAAAACATGCTTCATGTGGGGTGGTCTATAGTAGACTTACTATATCTTAACATTGATTTGCACGTTTCTTTGTTGACTTATTTATATGTAAATTTTATCAAATTTAAATGAGTATTTAAATTGTTGTTAGGACTTGGTTTTAATGAAACAAGTCTTGAATATTGGTGTGACTAATTCTATTGAAAACAAGAATTGTTAGTTTCTTGATGGATTATCTAGGTACAAGAATATAAATCCAATTAGAAGTTATTTTGCTTGCTTAAATAGCAATAATAACTCTTGACTTACAAAGTCAGAAATATTATAGGTTCTATGAGTAAACGAAAATAAAATTTTGGTAGAATAGAAAGTGAATAAGCCACAGTGGGAACATAATAATTATAATTTAATTTACTATTCTATTTCAACTAAAAAAGATAATTGTTCATTTCAACTTAAAAGATAAATATTTAATAATTTAAATAAAGATAAATTAAATAGTGTTAAGGGTGGCATAATTAATTTAAATATTTAGAATTTTGATCAAATCATTTTTTCTAAAAAAATAATCAATCTGGATTTTATACAAAATTTTGAGGCCCAAGAATGGCGCAAATTACGGCAGGTCCGAATTAGATATATGTAAAAAATTTAATTTTATTAATTTTCGTTTCATCAAAAAATAATGTACATTTGTTAAATTTGCTTTAAATATATTAAAGATGTGTAGAATTTTAACCGATTTAGAATTTTATACCAAAATATTTTAGTGTGAAAAATTGGATGAAAAATAAACTATCAAAAAAATTATTTCGATATTTTTAAAATTCTGAATTTGGGCTAATCCAATTTTTTTCTCTTTTGGAGAGAAGCAAAGTTTTATAATAAAATATATGTTAAGACAGCTTCTGGCCTTTTTAAATATGACTTTCTTAAGATCGAATCAGACGAGTTTTTTAAATTTTTTATGGTTTATATTTAACACTAAATATAATGTATTTTTATATATCATCTATCAATATTAAGTACCTTATTTACAAATATTGATTCAATAATAATTAGTCAATTTAGTTGTTATATAATTGGACTTTAAATTGGATCCTCGATAATTGTTCATTGTTTTTATCGAATTGTTTAAACTTATATTTTTTGTAAAATACTCGGTGTTGTTGGGAGGTGATAAAGATAAAATAATTTTTTTTTCATATTCAGTATATAACATATTTTTTTATTCAATTATTAATGTTGTATATTTTTTTAGAAAAGACATATCAATATTCATTAATCTTGACATTTACATATTTTATATAAGTTACTTTATAATTAAAGATTAAGTATTTAATTTGTTCAATTTATTTTGCACACATAAATATGTTTATGATGATTATTTAAGTTTTATTTTTTACAATATTGTATTTCCTTGTAAATTTGAATAAGTAGATTCGAGAATAATGTGTTTGTTTTTATCATAACAATTTATGAGTTCATGTTCTTTATTTTATCCTTAAAATGACGTCTCAATAATTTGTTAACATATTTTATTAGCTAGAAAATAAAAAAAAACTAATTTACACTAATTGATATCATTTCAATTTAAATAAATATGGAATTTACTATGAATAATTCATAGAAATTTCCAAAAGTTGATTGTTCAACCATGTTAGTTTAACAAGATAATATCATTCAACAAAATAAAATATAAATGTTTAAATTATTTAATCTCCATTAATTTAATTTGTATATTTTACCTAAAATTAAGAAAAGTCCGTTATAATAGAAAAAAGTTAAATCATATATAAAATAAAATTTACTTTGTTAAAAATACACAACATTATGTAAATTTTTGTGAGCATAGTTTGTACTCTTGTAATGTATCGTCCCAATTGTTCTTCTCGTCAAAACTTGCTTGAATTCTTTTTCTTGCTGATCAAAGCTTGCTTCTTCTCAAAGTTTGGCTTTCTGCATGAGCAACAAAGTGTAGGACTTCATCACAATTATAGCACTTGATCGTAATTTTCCCATACCATGACTCCTTGCCATCATTCTTCCTTTAATTCCTCTTATCACGGTAAAGTTCTAGGAACTACAGCCTTTTTTTCAAAAACATTTTAAAACTTTAATTCCTCTTATCACGGTAAAGTTCTAGGAACTACAACCTTTTTTTCAAAAACATTTTTTTTAAAGTCTATATAGACCACATTTCTAAACTTTTTAACTAAAAGAGCATCAATTTATAGGATATCTTCATCATTACCATGATCAATTTCGCTTCCTCAATAATTTTGTAAGTCATCATGAGTATTTGAGACTAAGTGTCAGACTATACAATCATGGCCTTTCATTTTGAAATGGCTCTTTCTTGCAAATTTCTCTCTTGTTTTTTTCCTCTACCCTAAGAGAAACATGTCTTGTCCCATTTGGTCTTACTTTTCTACTCCATCTCCAGTTCATTAGTTTTGAGAATTCCATATATCTCAATTAGAGATGTGTCTTCAAGATCATAGTTATCCCTTATTGATATAAATTTCAAGTCACACTTTTGAGGAGTGCAAGAAGAACCTTCAAGTTTGAATGTGCTGGATCATACTCTATGTTAACAAGTCAGAAATCATTCAACAATTTATGAAATCTATCATAGATTTCAAAAAAAGACTCATCAACTTTTGAGTCAAAGTGCTCATACTGGTGATTGAGTATTCTCCTTCGAATCTTCTTGATAGCGGTTGTGCCTTACACTTAACCACCTAAGTGTCTCAAATTTTCTTGGTTATTTTACATGGAATAAACCTAGGGGACATCACACTGTCTAAATTGTTATACAAAAATGCCCGACTTTTACATTTTTTTCTTGACCAGTAATAGCAACAACTAATTTCATGGGCTAATGAGGTCCATCATAAATCCCTTCCCGTATTCACCATCTGTTATGTGCAGACATATAGTTATCTGGACTTTACATAAATGATATTCATTAATTTTCAAGATTGGAAATTTGAGGGTTTCATATCTCCTCAGATTGTTGTTGATTTGGTTTATGGCTAATGGTGACCGCACATTTTGTTGAGTTTCATTATCTACCATTAATGATTATTTTCTCGATCTTAAAGTCATTTTATATAAACACCAAGCTTTGATATCAATTTTTAGGCCTTTAATTACCTATAGAGGGGGTCAATATAATTATAACAATCAAATCCAATTATATACTCAATAATGAAGAACAGTTTTTATATTATTGAATAAAAACTTATTACAAAATTCTCTAGCTGTACATGAGCAAATATCTTGAGAGCTTGTAGGTTATGCGTATGATAAAATAAATGCACAAGTGTTAACCTACTAGTGTTAACCTAATTTCTGCTTCTATAGTGCACACTTACACACAATCAATATAAAGATAAAATCAATAAGGAATCCTAATACATATGCTATAATATCAAAAAATTACTAATATGAACAATATTGATGAGAAGTATTCATCAATAAATAGTGATGAGGTCATTTTTGTTAAATTCTCATATGAAATACTAATGAAAAAAATGTGATAGTTATTTACTAATATCATCAACTTTTGACACCAATTTTTTTGAAGTTTTATAAACCATTTTTTAATTTTCAGGAAAACATAACTCAATTCCTACCACATGGGTAGGTTCGGCCTTTGGACACAAAACTTTGAATTTAAATTTTGATCTCCCTTTTTAATAGTTTTTCTTGGAATTTGGTGAACTTATTATTTTTTTATATTTTCTTAAACTATTTGCAGGAAAAAAAAATGTTTATTCAAATAACTAATTTGGATTAAAATTACTCAAAGAACTATAAAAAAGGAGAATATACTTAGTAGAATATACTTCATCCCATAATACATGTTTTTGAACTTTGTTCATGTAAAATTAATAATTTTACATATCATTTTAAAATAATTATTTTTTTGAATTAAAGTTTAATATTAATAATTTTATTCAAAGAAGAAAATTCTAGAAGTAATTTTTGTACTATCCTTTTTATTCATCTCAAAAAAATAATGGAATTATATTTTGGTACATATTTGACAATATAATGTTCTCTTTGCATTTCATACCCACTTTGTGAAAAGACTCAAAATTTGTTGGAAAACTTGTCTATTGAAAATTTTGAGTTACAAAACAAGTTTATAAATATAAGCATTGTTTTAAATAATAAATTTTCATTAAAATTGAAAATATTAAAAATATTCATTATAATTATGTTAAAGTACATATGGTCAAGTCAAACAACTTATATACTTAGACACTATCAGCTGCATTTCTCATTCAATTTCTTCCCAATTTAGATTTTTCCCAATCAAACCAGTGAATGAATATGGTATATGTAGTGTTACCCACAATATAATGTCATTTTACATGTTCAAATCAAATTGACTAAGAATAAAATAAAAATCAACATTCATATTATCATTCATTTTAATTCCTATGTTTAAATAAAGATAGCAATTAGTAAATATTTTTAAAATTGTATCATTTTTCCCATACGTATAACTTGTTTGTCAAAAATTTGGAATGTATCTTATACCTCTAGAAATTTAATTTGATTAAATGTTGTTATGGTAATATTAATTTTTACATGACCAATAATATCTGAATTATTGTGAGAGGTTTTTAAGACTTGAATGTATGATAGTAGTACTTCTATTATTCTTAGTTAGGGTTGTAATAGTACATATATTATTGTTAGTTAAGGTCAGTAGGGAATTTATATATAATTTCACTAAATAAAATTTAAAATTTTCGAGAAAATATCATTTTTGGTTAAGTTTTTTATAAAATTCTTACCGCCTAATTTATAGAATCTCATTTTATTTACAATACAAAATAAATTAGAGTAATGCTTGTTTACTTATGGCTGTAAATCAACACCCAATTAGTTTGTATTATACATGGAGCAGACTTTGTTAAATTATATTTTTATAAAAAGAAAAAATTTGAATTTATAATAAGAAATTAATACTAAGATAAAAAAATAATTTAAACTAAATTGGGCCCATTGAAACCCATGATATACAATTGGGCCCCCAAAATATAGGATATTAAAAAGGTAAGTAAAACCCTAATATCAGCACAAGTCCGCGGCCCTTACAAACAAAATAAATTTGTACATGGCAATAAAATAGGCCATAAAATAGTGTTTTGAAGTTATTTGAATTTTCTATGAAAGAGTGTTTTGGTGCTCTAAGGTTAAACACATCTGCAAATGAATTGGTGGAGGACTAATCAAGTGAATTGGTGGAGGACTAAGTGGATAAGGTTTACAGGTTATCATAAATTGATGTTGTTTAACAAAGTTAAGGTAATAATTTATATTTCCGTGTTTCTTCATTTTCTTCATTTTCTTTTCATATGTGTTATTTGCATAAACTTTTGGTAGAAATCAAACACTGAAATAAGTATTCCATTTTCCTTGTATATATGTATGTAGATTTACACGAAATATCACTTGTATTTGTTTTTACATGACCTCTATGTCAAGAATTATCCTTTCAAGATTATATGTCAAGGTTAGAAAAAAAATCAGTTACATTTGTATTAATTTATTTGTTCCTCATAAATACTCAAATACATGATATATGAAAAAAATGAAAATTTATAGAACATAAGCCCACGCATTATTTATATTTTATGTTCATATTTGTTGAATTATACTATTAAATTTATTTTATGTGTATGTATGACCTTACTTTAGAGACATTTTCACACGAATTATATTTTTCTTGCTACTTGCAACAAGTTCTGAAAATAATGAAGAAAATGCTCCAAGTGTCTTCCCTTTCTCTTCATCAATATAGCGTGTAAGGTTTCTTTGTTATTCTTTAACTTTTACCATGCCAATATATATTATTAATATAAATGCACATAGTACAAGCGTATCTATGTGGGGTGTGTTTTTTTTCTAATGTATATATGACAAAAAACTCTAAATTACTCTTTGTTCACCTAATAAAACACGAAGTTTACTTATATTCGGAGTTTCCCATCCCAGGAAGCCCCATCACTTTTTAACTTCATTTCACAACACACATGATTGAAAATGAGATTTCTTACTTGATAGAGATGTAGGCTTTGTTTGGGAAATTTTTTAGTGGTGAAAGAACTTATATTTTCAATACATGAATAGGTACGGTCACCATTTTAGCCTCACTGGAACCCATTGCTTAGTACCTTCTATGGATCCGTAACTAATTGAAAACTATAGAGTTATGGTTTTTCTTTAATCCAGTAGTAATATTGTTGGCGGTGTCACTGGTGATGGTAATTTTACTAGTCCAATTGGTGGCACTAGTAGTCGTAATCTGAGGAGTGGAATTGGTGGTGGGATTGTTGGTGGTGAAGTTCGTGCTAACTTAAGGAGTATCATTGGTGGTAACTTTAATAATGGCATAAGATGTAGTAGCATTGGTGGTATATTGGATAGTTTTAAAAGTGGGATTGGTGGCAACATGACTATCATCTTTAGTGGTTACATTGGTGGTACCATAAATGATAATATTAGTAGTGGATTTGCTGGCATTGATGGTGTCATTGGTCCTGGTGCTCTTATAAGTGCAATTGGTGGCATTGAAAGCGGTAATCTTTGCAGGAGAATTGGTGGTGGTATTATTGGTATTGGTGTTCAAGTTTGTGCTAGCTTAAGTAGTTCCATTTATGGCTAGTTTAATTATGGTATTACAGGTGGTAGCTTTGATGTTATATTAGTTAGTCTTAGTAGTGGCATTGGTGGTGGCATTGGTGGTAGCTTAGTGGTCGTATTGGTAGCTTAGTGGTGGTATTATTGGTGTTGGTGTTGAAGTTCGTGCTAGCTTAATTGTAGAATGACTTAAATAGATTCACAAGGGTTAGCTAACTAGCTCAGCAAGTTATAATAATAATAACCGGGTGTTAACAATGATCAATTGAAATGATTCATAGGAATCTAGTTCCTTGTTAAGCAATTATTAGAATTGGATATTCATTTTTAAGTTTAAAACCAAGGTTAGGCTGCTGATCAGTGACACACTAACCCGATTAAGGCACACAACTCTGTTCTCTATACTGGATCCAAGGCACACATTGGCCTAATATGACCACCAATCTGGTCTGACCACGAATCTGTTCCATATTTAGAAACCTATCCAATTCTATAACAATTCAATATGATAAATATTGTAATTCAATAAAATAGAATCATAATTAACATTGATAAAACATTTATTTCGGGGCATAAAGTAATTCATAAATATCACCAGAGTTTATCAGGGTATGTATGAGGAATAACTTCCAGCCTGTAGGAGAATCAGGTATTAGATGAATAATGGTTATACAAGGTTTAGTTCACTATACCATAGAATTGCTTTTGCAACCAGATTTTTAAAACCATCCAAAAAATGTTGCTGGTGAAAAGTTATTTCATGTCTATTGCAAGGGATTTTAAAAACATTGCAACTGAATCAACAAAATTTTGAGGTCGTTACAAATACATGTTATTGTAATATATTATATAATCGTTATAGTAGATTAGAGATTTGCACCCAAAAGTTAGGTGGTCTTGTTCAAAACTTGTGAGCGGGATTGCTGAAATTGTTTTCCCGGCTGTCTATTAAATAAACAAAAAAAAACACAGACTGTCAAACAATCTCCACTGCGACGAAAGATTAAATCTTTGCTGAAATACTTCTCTCAAACACTGAATATTAAATCTTTGTAAAGACTAAAGCTCCAAGAAGATTAAATCTCGGAAAAGATTAAACCTTGAACGGAATGTATTTTTTTCCCCAAATCATCTTTCCTAAAGTTCTTTCAATTCACTATATTTAATTTAGGAGAAGATTAAATTTGGGCGATTATTGTTAATTATTGTTTAAGTTACCTCCTTGCTTTCGTGTTTCTATGTTATTTTGTGTTTGGGATCTTTTATGGATGTTACACTATGTGTTAATTAGGGTTTTTTTATTAAATTATATTTATGTGTCAATCGTGTCTTATTATCAGTTCTGAGTTGTAAATGGATTTGTTTGGAATGACAGTGGTATGAAATTGTAAGGTATCACTTGTCGTTGTAAAAGTAGAATTTGTATTATGGACTTTTTGTTTGCTCCATGTTCTAATAGTTTGTTAATCTTTATAGAATGAAGTACTACAAAGAAGAAATTCAATACTTTCAGATGTTTTATTATATATGGACTCGTTAAATAAAAAACTTGTGTCCAATCGCCTAGGTCATATAAAGTTATTTGTATAATTGTTTATTAAGAATCAATTAAGCAAGTGTTATTATAATTCACATCTTATAATTTTTTTTACTGGTTTCATTTTAGAAGAAGATAAAAGAAAATTGTGAGAAGATGACCTGAGCTACGGGAAGTTAGAACAAATGTCTTGAAAGAAGAGATACCACAAGTGTCGATAACAAGAATAGTTCAAGGACGGAGAGGCGATAGTTCAAGGACGGAGAGGCGATATCTATAGTATTGGTGGAGGACATTGATCTGTAACTATGACCTTGCTACCTACTACATGGAAATGTATCAAGTTAGCAAAAGTGGAAAGGTTGCCATCTTTTATAACATGGATTCCCTTGGATAGGTAAAATATTTTGTGCTCTTTTTTGACAACTCCTTAGCATTTGGTGATAAGGAATTAAATTAAATTTCAATCTGAGATTCTCAGATTATTATTTAAAAATCCTGGTACCTGACTTTCTCTTTGCAGGGTGGTTTCTCCACAAACATGGATCAAATTGACTCATCAAAAAAGCATCTTCTGCTCAAGGTAAAATATCAGAGTATGGAGGAACATCTCGATTTGGTCGCTTTGGCTTTGGCTCTTAGTTATAAACAAAAATACTGAAACCACGACAAGACAAACAGGTATATTGTAATTATGGGACATGCATATTTGATATTCCTTGTTATGGCCTCCACATCTATATGTCTTCCACTATGATTTAGTTGGATAGTACACACACATATGTTTTTTCCTATGGCTTTACATTGTTTTATTTCTGCTCGGGTAAGTTGTTTAAATTTTTGTCAAATTTTACCGTTTTGTTTGATATATGGTTATTCGATTAAGGTCGTGTCAAATTTTACCCTTTGGCAAACTTTTTTTAATTATTATTTCACAATCACTAGGTCATAGTACCTATTAGGGAGGAGGAAGTTAAGAATGTAGTCTTGTTCATGCATCAATACAACTCACTAGATCCACATGGGTCGAACCCGGCATTTTTCAAACGTATTGAAATATTTTTAAAATATATGTTATTCTATTTTTTCAGATTTTCTTTGATACATGACATGGGCCAAGGGAACTAAATCGTAGGCTTGTATGTCTTATTCTTAAGGTTAAACAACTGAAACATATAGAAGATCTTCGACCTATCTATTTTTATAATGTTGTGATGCGCATACTGTCGAAGGTGGTGGTGAATAAGTTCAAACTATGTTTAATCTAGACAGTGTCTAACAAACAGAGTGCTTTTAATAAAGGGAGGCTATTAGCTCATAATACAATGATTGCTTTGAAGTCACAATGGAAAAAAGGGTGTGGTTGGGTTAAGAATTGATATTTTATGGCATAAGATAGGTTGGAATGGATATTTATTGATATAACGATTAAAGTACTCTTTTACAACTTAAAAAACTTTGGTACACTTTATTTTCTCCTTTTTACCATGTACCAGATTCAAGTATCCGCCACTAGAACTCAATTTGTTAATAATATGGATAAAAAAGATTTTAACATAGAAATGATTTGTTGAGAAATATGTGTAAGTAAAACTAAATTGAACACAATGTGTCTCTCTAATTAATAACCACTCTTTAATTTTGATCAAATTTCTCCATTGCAAAGTACTACATTATAAAAAATTCGAGCCTCCATGTATTGGGACATAAATGTATACAACACTCTATAATCCACTAGAATACCAGGAAAATTGTAATGTTTCTATCATCTCTACTATTTTCTTATTTATTTTAAATTTAAATTAATTTTAATTTCCATATTGTTAACCATGTTTATTAGATTTAAGGTTTAAGAAATCAAATACCATTACTCAGCTATCATATCACATATTACCATTCTCTTAAAGAGGAACGTAAATAAATTGTGGATATTTTGATAAAGTTTTTGGAGAAAACCTTTCCATGTAGCCAAATCATTATATATCATTAAGCGTCAAGGTCTGCTCCAAAGAATGATGATAGAATGATGATCCATTGGTATATCATGCATTTTCTTGGTGTTGGTGATATTGATGACAAATTTGTTCTCAAAGAACGGAAAGTTATTAATTTTTGATTATCTTGGAAAGTGTTTTTATATATTTCTACGATTTAACATAGCGCTATTATATAATTTTATGTACAAAAATTCATAAGCGACAATATCTGATAGTGGCTATAATACATAAGTTGTATTACACAAAATGTGATAATATATTCTTGATTCTAGCAAACTACAATAATTATTGAATTCACTTTATATGTTGAAATATATCTGACCCTCCTAACCCTCCTAACACAGAGTCTTATATATTATTTTTATATATAAATAAGAAGTCATGAGTTGCTTATGTAATCAGAGCCAAATAGGTGAAACAAATTGAACACGAGATTTTGTACTCGTTCCATTCAACTTTTATCTGGTCTCAGGCATCACTTGATCTAATATTCGAGGAAAGACTTGATAACGTAATAGCAAGGCACACTTCCCTTGCAAAACGACAAGTTAAATGCTTTGTTCTTATATGCAGCTTAAGCAAAACACTGAAAATATTTTTTGTTTGATTATGTATTCTTTGTGAGATGCATAGAAAGCAGAAACATGTTGAAACCATTATTTATAGATACAATGTAAATATTACAAACCAGTTCAGTTTATAGATGATTTAAGAATTACAAGTGCAATGATTTTAATTATAGTCGATTTTTATTTCATCATCTAATTGCTTACAAAATTTTAAGAATCGGATTATTTTGTGCTCATCTCTGTTTTACATTTTTGGATATTGTGTGACTATATGTTCATATCACAGGTTTGTTGTGGAGGTTTGGGGCTGAAAACCTGCACTGAGAAAGATGAACGGTTTAGTCATATTAGTCATATTGTTACTGCGGTTATGGTACCTGCGTACATTGATAGTTGAGAAGTTATTAGAAGGGCATAAAATGATACAACTGGATCTTATGGCTTGGACTTAATAAACTAGCATGAAAGGATTCGAGGATAGATCATGTGAGAAATCTAAATGAGGTATATTGTCATTTCTTATATTCAATGTTATAGATTTTGTTGCATCTACACATTGACCACAGACAAGATTAATAGTAAAATATGTTAGTTCCTCAATTCTCTTTGAGAAGCTTTAAGAAAACTATGTTAAATTCATAATATGAGCCATAACCTTGTATCCTACTTCCTTTTGCTAAGACCACGCAATCACTCATAAACTAGACAAGTTATAAATATTTTCTCTCTATTTACCTCTTACTAACCATTTCGAAAAACAATGAAATATTTATAAATATTTTACTATAAACTTACGGGTGTTTTTTGTAGTTGCAAGTGATAGGCTGTGTTACTGGTATGGAGATGATTCTTAAGGATGTTGGTTACTTGGTACAACTTGGAAGTGGGGTTGGTGCTCTTGCATACTTGGAGAACAACATGCCAATGATTCCATCCTCTGAATTCCCCATTAGTGATTGCAGCAACTATTACTATTTCTAAATCATTTTATGCTAAATACTATGTAAAAACATGCTTCATGTGGGTTGGTCTATAATAGACTTACTATATCTTAAACACTGCTTCTTGTATTGATTTGCATGTTTCTTTGTTGACTTATTTTTATGTAAATTTTATCAAATTTAAATGAGTATTTAAAGTGTTGTTAGGACTTGGTTTTAGTGGAACAAGTCTTGAATTTTGGTCTGACCAATTTTATTGAAAACATGAATTGTTAGTTTCTTGATGGATTATCTAGGTACAAGAGGGTAATTTAATTGACTAATTTATTTCAACTAAAAAAGATAAATGTTCATTTAAACTTAAAAGATAAATATTTAATAATTTAAATAAAAATAAATTAAATAGTGTTAAGGGTGGATTTATTAATTTACATATTTAGAATTTGGATCGAATCAATTTTTCTAAAAAACTATTGAATTTGGATTTTATACAAAATTTTGAGGGCCAAGAATGGCCAAATTACACACGTCCGAATTAGATATATGTAAAAAACTTAATTTTATTACTTTTTATTTCTTCAAAAAATAATGTACATTTGTTAAATTTTCTTTAAATATATTAAAGATGTGTAGAATTTTTTCCGATTTAGAATTTTATCCCAAAATATTTTAGTGTAAAAAATTGGATGAAAAATAAAACTATCAAAAAAAATATTTCGATATTTTTAAAATTCCAAATTTGTGTAAATCCAAGTTTTTTCTCTTTAGGAGAGAAGCAAAGTTTTATAATAAAATAGATGTTCAGGCACTTTTTTAAATATGACTTTCTTAAGATCGAATCAGACCAGTTTTTCAATTTTTTTATGGTTTATATTTAACACTAAATATAATGTATTTTTATATATCATTTATCAATATTAGGTAACTTATTTACATATATTGATTCAATAATAATTAGTCGATTTAGTTGTTATATAATTGGACTTTAAATTGGATACTGGATAATTGTTCATTATTTTTATCGAATTGTTTAAATTTATATTTTGTGTAAAATACTAGGTGTTGTTGGGAGGCGATAAAGATAAAATAATTTTTTTTTTCATATTCAGTATATAAAATATTTTCTTATTCATTTATTAATGTTGTGTATTTTTTTAGAAAAGACATATCAGTATTCATTAATCTTGACATTTACATATTTTATATAAGTTACTTTATAATTTAGGATTAAATATTTATGTTTTATTTTTTACAATATTGTATTTTCCTTGTAAATTTGATTAAGTAGATTTGAGAATAATGTGTTTGTTTTTATCATAACAATTTATGAGTTCATGTTCTTTATTTTATCCTTAAAATGATGTCTCAATAATGTGTTTAACATATTTTATTAGCAAGAAAATCATAAAAACAAATTTACACTATTGATATCATTTCAATTTAAATAAATATTGACTTTACTATGAATAATTCATATAAATTTCCAAAAGTTGATTGTTCAACCGTGTTAGTTTAACAAGATAATATCATTCAACAAAATAAAATATAACTGTTTAAATTATTTAATCTCCATTAGTTTATTTTGTAACTTTTACCTAAAATTAAGAAAAGCCCTTTATAATAGAACATTATGCAATTTTTTGTGAGCATAGTTTATACTCTTGTAATATATCATCCCAATTGTTTTTCTGGTCAAAACTTGCTTCAATTCTTCTTCTTGCTGGTCAAGGCTTGCTTCTTCTTAGCGTTTGGCTTTCTGAATGAGCAGCAAAGTGTCCGACTTCATCACACTTATAGCACTTGATCTTTGACTTGTAATTTTCCCATACCTTGACTCCTTGCCATCATTCTTTCTTCAATTCCTCTTATCAAGGTAAAGTTGGAGGAAGTAGAGCCTTTTTTTCAAAAACATTTTTTTTGAAGTCTATAGCCCATATTTCTAAACTTTTTAACTAAAAGAGCATCAATTTGTAGGATATCTTCATCATTACCATGATCAATTTCACTTCCTGAATAATTTTGTAAGCCATCATGAGTATTTGAGACTCAGTGTCAGACTATAAAATCATGGCCTTTCATTTTGAAATGGCTATTTCTTGCAAATTTCTCTCTTGTTTTTCCTTTATCCTAAGAGAAACATGTCTTGTCGCATTTCGTCTTACTTTTCTACTCCATCTCCAGGTCATTAGTTTTCAGAATTCCATATATCTTAACTAGAGACCTGTCTTCAAGATCATAGTTATCCCTTATTGATATAACTTTCAAGTCACACTTTTGAGGAAGTGCAAGAAGAATCTTCAAGTTTGAATCTGCTGGATCATACTCTATGTCAACAAGTGACAAATCATTTAACAAATTCTGAAATCTATCATAGATTTTAAACAAAGACTCATCAACTTTTGAGTCAAAGTGCTCATACTGGTGATTGAGTATTGTCCTTCTAATCTTCTTCATAGCAGTTGTGCCTTACACTTAACCACCAAAGTGGCTCAAATTTTCTTGGTTGTTTTGCATCCAATAAACCTAGGGGACATCACACTGTCTAGATTGTTATGCAAAAATGTCCAACTTTTCCATTATTCAAGATGTGTTACCTGCAGACATATAGTCATCTCAAGTTTACAGAAATGATATTCATTAATCTTCAAGATTGGAAATTTGAGGGTTTCATATTGCTCATATTGTTGTTGATTTGGTTTATTTTGAGTTTCATTATCTGCTTGTGGATCTTAAAGTGATTTTATATAAACACCAAGCTTTGATATAATTTTTTAGGCCTTCAATTACCTATAGAGGGGATCAATATAATTATAACAATCAAATCCAATTATGTACTCAATAATGAAGAATAGTTTTTATATTATTGAATAAAAACTTATTACAAAATTCTCTAGCTGAAGATGAGCAAATATCTTGAGAGCTTGTAGGTTATGTGTATGATAAAATAAATGCACCAGTTTTAACCTACTAGTGTTTACCTAATTTCTGCTTATATACTGCACACTTAGACAATTAATATAAAGATAAAATCAATAAGGAATCTGAATACATATGCTATAATATAAAAAAAATACTAATATGAACAATGTTGATGAGAAGTATTCATCAATAAATACTGATGAGGTCATTTTTGGTAAACTCTCATATGAAATACTAATGGAAAAAATGTGATAGTTATATACTAATATCATCAACTTTCGACACCAAATTTTTTGAAGGTTTATAAGCCATTTTTTAATTTTCAAGAAATCACAACTCAATTTTTTAAGTAATATAAATGATAATAGTCATTTCATACCAAAGTCAATATAAATGATGAATTACTTAAAATCTTAGGCCAAACATACTAGAATATACTTCATCCCATAATACATGTTTTTTGAACTTTGTTCATGTAAAATTAATAATTTTACATATCTTTTTAAAATAATTATTTTTTTGAATTAAAGTTTAATATTAATAATTTTATTCAAAAAAGGAAATTCTAGAAATAATTTTTGTACGTATCTTCTTTATTCATCTTAAAAAAATAATGGAATTATATTTTGGTACATATTTGACAAAATAATGTTCTTTTTGCATTTCATACCCACCTTGTGAAAAGACCCAAAATATGTTGGAAAACTTGTCTATTAAAAATTTTGAGTTACAAAACAAGTTTATAAATATAAGCATTGTTTTAAATAATTAATTTTCATTAAAATTGAAAATATTAAAAATATTCATTATAATTATGTTAAAGTACATATGGTCAAGTCAAACAACTTTTATACTTAGACACTATGAGTGCATTTCTCATTCAATTTCTTCCCAATTTAGATTTTTCCCAATCAACGAGTGAATGAATATGGTATATGTAGTGTTACCCACAATATATTGTCATTTTACATGTTCAAATCAAATTGACTAAGAATAAAATAAAAATCAACAATCATATTATCGTTCATTTTAATTCCTATGTTTAAATAAACATAGCAATTAGTAAATATTTTTAAAAATTGTATTGTCAAAAATTTGGTATACTATCTTATACCTCGAGAAATTTAATTTGATTAAATGTTGTCATGGTAATATTAATTTTTACATGACCAATAATATCTGAATTATTGTGAGAGGTTTTTAAGACTTGAATGTATGATAGTAGTACTTCTATTATTCTTAGTTAGGGTTGTAGTAGTACAAATATTATTGTTAGTTGAGAAGAGTAGGGAATTAATATATAATTTCACTAAATAAAATTTAAAATTTTCGAGAAAATATCATTTTCAGTTAAGTTTTTTATACAATGCTTACCACTTAATTTATAGAATCTCATTTTATTTACAATACAAAAAAAATTAGATTAATGCTTGTTTACTTATGGTTGTAAATCAACACCCGGTTAGTTTGTATAATACATGGAGCAGACTTTGTTAAATTATATTTTTATAAAAAGAAAAAATTTGAATTTGTAATAAAAAATTGATACTAAGATAAAAAAAAAATTAAACTAAATTAGGCCCATTGAAACCCATGATATACAATTGGGCGTGCAAAATATAGGATATTAAAGAGGTAGGTAAAACCCTAATATCAGCACAAGCCCCCCTCCTTACAAACAAAATGAATTTGTACATGGCCATGAAAAAGGCCATGAAATAGTGTTTTGGAGTTATTTGTTTTTCTATGAAAGAGTGTTTTGGTGCTCTAAGGGTAAACACATCTCCAAATGAATTGGTGGAGGACTAACCGAATGAATTGGTGGAAATTAATGTTGTTTAACAAAGTTAAGTTAATAAAACACTAAAATAAGTATCCCATTTTCCTTGTATATATGTATGTAGATTTAAATGGAATGTCACTTGTATTTGTTTTTACATGACCTCTATGTCAAGAATTATCATTTCAAGATTATATGTCACGGTTAGAAAAAAAGTCAGTTAAATTTGTATTATTTTTTTTGTTCCTCATAAATAATCAAATACATGATATATGAAAAAAAGAAAATTTATAGAAAAGAAGCCCACACATTATTTATATTTTATGTTCATATTTGTTGAATTATACTATTAAATTTATTTTATGTTTATGTATTATGTAATATCCGGGATATATCGTGTAATTATTTTTGCTATTATATAATTATTATGTGTGTTCAATATATATTCTGTGAGTTAATTGTTAAGTGTTATCTGTACTTGAATATTCAAAAATAATATTAATTGAGTATTTTAATTTTTATATGTCCAAAATAAAATATAGATAATTGTTATATCTTCCTAATTATTTTTATGTTGGTTTACGGATTTATAAGAATCATATGAAATTTCTAAAATCTTTTTCCGGGTAATTAAAATCTATTTTATAAAAACGGGAACTAACCGACGTCAACCGTTGTTACGTTTTTGGAACCCGAAACTCGTTCGAAAACTCCTTCCTAACCTAATTGTAATATTCCGAGCATATTCCATGTTTCAACTTTTTCGATCCGCCTTACGGTTTGTCCTGCGCGGGTCCCGGCGCAACATTTTCGATACAATATTTGTTTCGGTAAATTAATAAAACCCGTATTTTCGATAAACGGGAGCTTTTTATTAAACTATCTCAATTATCACTTCGTAATACGTGTAACCAGGCGCTGAGACCAAGACCGCAGTACAAATTGTACTGATTTGGATAATTATCCCGAAAACCGATACCGTTTGGATGAGTTTTTACAAATAAACGTACCGTTTTATATCCGGAATGATCCAACGGGATACAAATTTTCCATAATTATAAATAGCCTTTTACCGTATTTTATTTCGTATCAAAATCATTTGCAGATAGTTAATTATATAATTTTCAGAGAAAAGCCCTAATTTCTTAAAACTGTTCTAAGAATCAAACAGCAAAACGAAGGCGTTACTGATCTCTGTTTTTAAAACTTGAGTAACCAAAACTAAGGATTTGAGGTGTTCTATCAGATTCTGAGCTTTGTTTCACTGCAGAAATCAAGGTTATTTTTCTAAAAATTTATTTATTTTCGAATTTATTTTATTAAAAATATGAATTTTTGTTCGGATGATTGTTTGTATGATTTGATGATTGCATGTTGTAGAGCTTGTTTTCCTGATGATTTTCATATGTCATACGTCTTATTTGGAGTTCAATAACATGCTCAAAAGTGGGTTTAATTTTCGAATTTCAAAATTAGGGTTTCTAACCCGTATGAATGTTTTCAATTAAAATTTGGGGCTTTTTGATTCAGGGGTTATTAACTGTTGATTTATAGTGGGTTGTGTTCCTTATAAAATTTGCAATCGATTGATATATAGCTCGTTAACAGAGGATGCTTGAATCGAAGGGAGTTGTGTTTTAAAGATTTGCGATGTTCGCCGGAAACCGGCGATGTTCTTGGCCAATTTCCGGCCAGAACAGGGATGATTAGAATGTTTTGAATGCATTAACAAGTTCCTGGTGTTGTGTAGTGTTGATATGGAGGTGTTGGTGGGGTGAGGACGTCGGGATCGTCTTCTCCGGCCATCCCCGATTTTCCGGCGACTGAAACTGCAAAATTGCAGTTTAGTCCTTGTATTTTTGAAGATGGTGAAGTTTAGTCCCTGTAGTTTGCAAAGTTTTCAAAAATAGGATTCCTGTTTATAAAATCTTTATAAATCAGATTTCCTATTTATTTTTATTATAAAAATTCATTTTTAATTTCTGAAAATTATTATTTTAATTCTGAAAATTATTTTTAATTCACAAATAAATCTGAATTAATTAGTTAATTAATTTCAGTTAATTTATAATTGATTAATTGGTCAATTAATTTGAAAATTAATTGATTAATTGATTTAATTAATTATTAATTGATTTTAAAATAATTTAAAAATTCTGAAAAATAGTTTCGAGCTTTAAAATATTATTCTAAATTATTTCCAAGGCTCGATAATTATTCTAAAATTATTTCGGAGCTAGAATGGGCCAACCGAACCCTGTTTATTATTCCGAAATTGATCCGACGACCCGTTATAATTCCGAAAAATGTTTTAAAAATCATTTTAAATACCCGAAAGCATATTTATGACCCGAGACTTCTTTATAGATGATATGTCATTGATTACGTGATGTATTATGTGTTATACGTGACCTGTTGTTTGACTATCGGTCTATATATTCGGTGTTTACTTGGTTATTGCATAGATTTCAATCCGTTAATCGGATTTGGGTAAAACGAAGGGTAGATAGAAGTATGTGTTGAATAGAATCCTGTGAGTTGATGATTGATATATGCTTATGATATGTGATCAGAAGATGCAAGGCGTAGGAAAGGGAAACAGGTAGTTGAGGAGTAAGACGATTGAGATTGAAAGCAAGTGCAGGATAGTAAGCTAATATCAGGCAAGTGTTCTGAACTTTCTCGAGATATTGTAATTCTTGATAGTCTTGTTGACATTGCAAGTGCTTTGAAGCACGGAAACCTAAATCCTGATTTCAGTTATTGTTCTTGAGCTATGAACCATATTCTTTCTAATCCATTGATTATTGTATACCCAAACAAGAACCACAAATCTACGATACTACTCCACAAATACATACAAACTAAATACCAGACACTGAACTGAATTATTATATACTCAATCCATGATATCTTATGCTTTGAAAGACCAAATCCTTGAAACCCTGAAATGTTATTTCCTTTGTTATCCAATTCTTTCATTACCCAGCATTCAAGCTTTGAAAGTACCTTGTTGATCTTTACAAGGATTGAAACCCTTTCATTGTTAAACATTTATTGTTGTTAATGATTTTAGTTATTGTTTATTTTTGCATATTCTGTTATTATGTTAGAATTGGATTGTTTTTATAAAATTATAGACCAGATTCGTGGTCAGACCATATAATGGTCAAGTTAGGCCAATGTGTGCCTTGGATCCAGTAGTTAGAGCAATGCTGTGTGCCTTTCTCGGGGTTAGTGCGTGACTGATCAGCAGCCTAACCTTGGTTTTTAAATTAAAAGTATAATATCCAATTCTAAATCATAATCCATTGTTCACTTGATATCATAAACATATTCACCTGATGATCATTATTCTAAGTTTTGTCATTATGACTTGCTGAGCTAGTTAGCTCATTCGTGCGATGTTGTTTATATTCTTTCCAGTTAAAAAGGAACCAGTTGGTAAAGAGGATCCCCAGTCCAGCGCGAGAGCTAGGAGTTCATGTTGAGAAAGCTGAGCTAGTAGGCTTCTTTTGGAATAATTTAAGTTTGTAAAAGTTTGTAATAATGTTTAATACTCAGTTTTAATTTGAAATAGTTGGGATTTGAACGGTTTGTAATATATAGTGTGTTTGGCTTGTGTGCATACTTTAACCTGTTGCGGTCCGTGATGATTGGTAAGTAGGGTCATTGCATATATTATTATTATCTTTATTATTATTATAAGCAGGTTATAATTAAGGTGTTTGTATGGACCCCAAACTTCTGACCCGGGTTTGGAGGGCGCCACAGGTTTGGTATCAGAGCTACAGGTTATAAGTCACTGACACCAGCCTAGGTTAACGGGAATGGGTAGAGGGTTAGGATTAGAAGTAAGGCACAGGATGATAGAACGTTGAGAGTTTGAGTGTTTCGGTATATCAGGTATTAGTGTAAATTATGTTATGGTACGAGATTCTTATATTACGATATGATTTCAGATAGCAGAGATGGCCGACTCTTTTATTCCCGTATCAGCTGATCACTCAGAGCCTTCAGTTGGAGCACCAGCATCGGATCCACGTCCGATCATTCCACCATCATTGGCTATTCTACCTCCACCGGTATTGCAGCCCGTACCATTGCAGGCTATTCCACCTCCAGGCATGAGGCCACCTGTCAGAGGACCCCCACCTGCTGATACAGGCTTTACTAGTCATTCAGTCACATGAGTACCTTTGCAGTTCTCTTCCTATCCTGTTCCATATCATCAGTTTGAGGCTTGCCTTATGGAGCAGCGATTCCTACAGGGTCAGATCCAGGAGTTATTGCATATCATGCGTACCAGAGAGATGGGGGGTGGTGAGAGGCGACTTAGGGAGAGGCTCCAGGCGTTTCGTAGAGCAGCTGCTGTGAGGATTGCTGAGGCTACACATGAGGACATCACCCCTGATTTCCTAGTGGAGTGGGCTAAGTGGGTTCTAGAGGAGCTTGAGGAGATAGGAGGTCCAGATTTGCCATGAGCCAGAGATTCTGAGATGGAGATGCTGAGCAGTGTTGTATGGTTATGTAGTATAGACAGTAGTGTGTAGTGTGTATCAGAAGACTTTTGAGTTGTATTTATAGACTAGTGATGATGACTAGTGAGTAGGTTGTTGTACCCTTTTTTCTTTGACTTTCGAAGCATCTTTACGCTTGTACTACCCTAAAACTTTTGATCTATATATATCAGTACCTTTTTCCTTTCCAACACTGTCATTTATTTTATCGCACCTGTTTTACCTTACCTTATTTATTGCACCAGTTATACCCTGTGATACCATGTGCCCTGTTTTCCATAACTGTTTATATTCTGTAAAGAAGCATACAATTTATTTAGTCACAACTGTTTTCAAAAAGAAATATTTCTGTTTTGCAAACTATTCTTTTATGTAAAAGATTGATTTAAAAGCTAAATAAGTTGATTGATTCTTTACAGAAAATGCCTCCCAGAAGAAATACCCGCACCAACACCCAGAATGAAGAAACCAACAACAATAATAACCAAGATGATACAACCCAGAATATGAACCCAGGACCCATGGACCTAGTAATAGCCCAGATTCTTCAAATCTTGGCCCAACAAACAGTTCACCGGGCACAACAACAACAAAGACCGACCAATCCCCAGGTAACTTTCAAAACTTTTCAGGCAATAAACCCACCAGAATTCAAGGGTTCCTTAGAGCTAATTGAAACAAATGTTTGGTTAAAGGAAATAGAAAAGGCATTTGCCTTAGTGAAAGTGAAAGAGGAACAGAAGGTTGAGTTTGCAAGTTACTATCTGAAGAATGAGGCCACCTATTGGTGGGAAATGGTGAAGACATTAGAAAGCACATATGTTATTAGTTGGGAAAGGTTCAAGGAATTGTTTTTAGCAAAGTATTTTCCTCAGTTTGTTCAGGATCAAATGGAGCTGAAGTTTTTAGAGTTAAAGCAAGGGAATATGTCGGTAACAGATTATGAGGGGAAGCTTGAGGAATTGTCAAGGTATGTGCCGTCGTATGTTGATACTGATAGAAAGAAAGCTAAGAGATTCCAGCAAGGCTTAAAGCCATGGATCAGGGGGAAGGTAGCTATTTTTGAATTGGATACCTATGCCGGGGTTGTACAGAAGGCTATGATCGCAGAGACAGAGAGTGAGATGTTCCAGAAAGATAAGGAAAGCAAGAAAAGGAAATTTGAGGGAAGTGAGGGTCAGTCACAAACAGGGAAGTTTCCAAATTTTAAGAAGGGCAAGTTTCAGCCAGGGAGAAATTTTAATTTCAGGAGACAAAATGCAGGAGACGGAGGCCAGGGCAATCGTCCAGCTAATGTGAATCCGCCGAATCAGTTGAGATTAACTTTTCCAGATTGTCAAGTATATGGAAAGAAGCATGAAGGAGTTTGTAACAAGTTGAATGTGGTATGTTTTAAATGCAACCAGAAAGGGCACTACTCGAGGGAGTGCCGAAATCAGCCAGCAAGAGAGCCAGCAAATAAAGATCAACCTATCCGGAATCCAGCAGTGAAAGTTCCAGTCATTGGATTTACATACTTTAAATGTGGGAAGCCAGGACATATGGCCAGGAATTGCAAGATACCAGCCCCAGTCAGTAATGCATTGAGAATTATGGGATCTACTCCAACAGTGAATGAGACTCCGAGGGCTAGAATTTTTGACATGTCGGTGAATGATGCGATCCAGGATACGGATGTCGTGGCAGGTACGCTTAATGTGAACTCTTTATGTGCCAAAGTGTTAATAGATTCGGGAGCAACTTGATCGTTTGTTTCACAAGATTTTGTTAGTAAATTAAATTGTCCAGTTGAGTGCTTAAATGAAATAATGACTGTGGAGTTAGCAAATCAAGAACGTGTAGCTGTGAATCAAGTTTGTGAGAATTGGGAGGTTGAGATTTTTGGTAGTAAGTTTTGTGTAGATTTGATACCATTTAAGTTAGGAGAATTTGATGTGATATTATGGATGGATTGGTTATCTAAGCATGATGCTCAGATAGATTGTCGAAATAAGAAAGTAATGGTGAAAACGCCAGATGAAAGAATAGTAACATTCAAAGGTCAGAAACAAGTAAAGAAGTTCTTAACGATGATTCAAGCCAAGAAGTTACTACGGCAAGGATGCGACCATTTCGTAGCATACGTGATTGACAAAAGGTAGGAGCCAGCAAAACATGAAGATATCCCAGTAGTGAATGAATTTCCAGACGTATTTCCCGACGAATTGCCAGGACTTCCTCCAGATAGAGAAATTGAATTTGCGATCGACTTAGCACCTGGAACAGAACCAGTATCCAAGGCCCCGTACAGAATGGTGCCTGTTGAGATGAAAGAGCTAGCAAAGCAATTGCAGGAATTGTTAGAGAAAGGAGTAATCAGACCCAGCGTATCCCCGTGGGGTGCACCGGTATTATTTGTCAAGAAGAAAGATGGAAGCACGAGACTGTGCATCGACTATAGGGAGCTCAACAAGTTGACCATCAAGAATAAGTATCCGTTACCCAGAATTGATGATTTGTTTGACCAATTGAAGGAAGCCAAGTATTTCTCCAATATCGATTTAAGATCGGGATATCATCAACTGAAAATCAAACCAGAAGATATACCAAAGACAGCTTTCAGAACAAGGTATGGACATTACAAGTTTTTAGTGATGTCTTTTGGATTGACCAATGCCCCAGCAGCGTTTATGGACCTGATGAACAGAATTTTCAAGGAATATTTGGACAAGTTCGTTATAGTATTTATAGACGATATTTTAATCTATTCAAAGACGGAGGAGGATCATGCGGAACATTTAAGGACAACTTTGGAGATTTTAAGGAAAAAGAAGTTATATGCTAAATTATCGAAGTGTGAGTTTTGGCTACAAGAAGTTCAGTTCTAGGACACATAGTCAGTAACGAAGGGATCAAAGTGGACCCGGCAAACATCGAAGCAATTACGAATTGGGAGAGACCGAGAACACCCACTGAGGTAAGAAGTTTCTTGGGATTGGCAGGATATTATCGATGATTCGTTCAGAATTTCTCAAGGATTGCCACACCATTAACAAAGCTTACACAAAAGAATGAAAAGTTTATATGGAATGACAAGTGCGAAGAAAGTTGTCAGGAATTGAAGCAGAGATTAATCACAACACTTGTGTTGTCACTTCCAGACGATCAAGGGAATTTTGTAATTTATAGTGATGCTTCTCATAAAGGATTAGGATGTGTTTTAATGCAGCATGACAAGGTGATTGCGTATGCGTCAAGGCAATTGTAACCACACGAACAAAAGTATCCTACTCATGACTTGGAGCTAGCAGCTATAGTTTTTGCTTTGAAGATTTGGAGACATTATTTGTATGGAGAAAAGTGTGAGATTTTCACGGATCATAAAAGTTTGAAATATATATTTACCCAGAAGGAACTTAATATGAGGCAAAGGAGATGGTTAGAATTGATCAAGGATTATGATTGCTCGATTAATTATCATCCCGATAAGGCGAACGTGGTGGCAGACACATTAAGTCGGAAGGAAAAGTTAAATGAGTCATCAGTACCTGAAGATATATATAAGGAATTTCAGAAATTGGAATTGGAAATTAGAGTTTGCGAACCTGAGGAAGCGAAAGTGTACAGTATGACTTTCCAGCCAGAGTTATTGGAGAAAATAAAGAAATGTCAGAAAGATGTAATGGATTAAGATATAAATCGTTTGGTAGGTGAAGAACTATACACGCAGAAGGATGATCAAGGCATTTTGAGATTTTCATCTAGAATCTGGATTCCACCAGTGACGGAGTTAAAGAATGAAATTTTACAAGAAGCACATAGTTCAAGATATTCCATCCATCCAGGGAGTACCAAAATGTACAGAGACTTAAAGAAAAATTATTGGTGGCAAGATATGAAGAGGGAAATTGCGGAATGGGTTAGCAAATGTTATACCTGTCAGAGAGTTAAAGCAGAGCATCAAAGACCAAGCGGATTGCTATAGCCATTGGAGATTCCAGAGTGGAAGTGGGAACATATTACCATGGATTTCATAGTTTGATTACCAAGGACAAGGGCTAATCATGATGCCATTTGGGTTATAGTGGATAGACTTACCAAGTCAGCTCATTTTCTGCCTATAAATGAAAGATTTTCGCTCGACAAGTTGGTCCATATGTACCTAAAAGAAATTATAGTTCGTCATGGAGTTCCAGTGTCTATCGTATCTGATCGAGATCCAAGGGTTAATTCAAGATTCTGGAAGAGTTTTCAAGAATGTTTGGGGACAAGACTGAATATGAGTACAGCTTATCACCCCCAAACGGATGACCAAAGTGAAAGAACGATCCAGACAATCGAGGATATGTTACGTGTTTGTGCGATTGATTTCAAAGGAAGTTGGGACAAACATTTACCTCTGGTATAGTTTGCTTACAACAACAGTTATCATGCCAGCATTGGAATGCCACCCTATGAAGCCCTTTCTGGATGCAAATGTAGATCTCCAATATATTGGGACGAAGTAGGAGAACGCAAGATACTTGGACCTGAACTGGTACAGTAGACAAAGGAAGTTGTTGAACTTATCCAGAAAAGATTAATAGCCGCTCAAAATCGTCAGAGGAAATATGCAGACCAATCAAGGAAAGACATGGAATTTGAACAAGGAAGCTTGGTATTACTGAAAGTATCACCATGGAAAGGACTAACGAGGTTTGGAAAGAAAGGGAAGCTAAGCCCAAGATATGTCGGACATTTTGAGATCCTAAAGCGCGTTGGCAAAGTAGCTTACGAATTGGCGTTACCTCCACACATGAAGCACATTCATAATGTTTTTCATGTATCGGTGCTCAAGAAATATAATCCAGACTCCAGGCATGTAATAGAATATGAGCCAATAGAGCTTCAGGCAGATTTATCATATGTAGAGAGTCCGATAGAGATTCTAGAGGCAAGAGAGAAAGTATTGAGAAATAAAGTGGTAAAGTTAGTAAGAGTATTGTGGAGAAACCCAAAGGTTGAAGAGTCAACCTGGGAGTTAGAAAGTGATATAAGAGAAAAGTACCCTCATTTGTTTTCTTAGAGATTCTGAGGACAGAATCCTTTTAAGGGGGGAAGGATGTAATATCTGGGATATATCGTGTAATTATTTTTGCTATTATATAATTATTATGTGTGTTCAATATCTATTCTGTGAGTTAATTGTTAAGTGTTATCTGTACTTGAATATTCAAAAATAATATTAATTGAGTATTTTAATTTTTATATATCCAAAATAAAATATAGATAATTGTCATATCTTCCTAATTATTTTTATGTTGGTTTATGGATTTATAAGAATCATATGAAATTTCTAAAATCTTTTTCTGGATAATTAAAATCTATTTTATAAAAACGGGAACCAACCGACGTCAATCGTTGTTACTTTTTTGGAACCCGAAACTCGTTCGAGAACTCCTTCCTAACCTAATTGTAATATTCCGAGCATATTCCATGTTTCGACTTTTTCGATCCGGCTTACGCTTTGTCCTGCGCGGGTCCCGGCGCAACATTTTCGATACAATATTCGTTTCGGTAAATCAATAAAACCCGTATTTTCGATAACCGGGAGCTTTTTATTAAACTATCCTAATTATCACTTTGTAATACGTGTAACCAGGCGCTGAGACCAAGACCGCAGTACAAATTATACTGATTTGGATAATTATCCCGAAAACCGATACCGTTTGGATCAGTTTTTACAAATAAACGTACCGTTTTATATCCGGAATGATCCAACGGGATACAAATTTTCCATAATTATAAATAGCCTTTTACCGTATTTTATTTCGTATCAAAATCATTTGCAGATAGTTAATTATATAATTTTCAGAGAAAAGCCCTAATTTCTTAAAATTGTTCTAAGAATCAAACAGCAAAACGAAGGCGTTACCGATCTCTGTTTTTAAAGCTTGAGTAACCAAAATGAAGGATTTGAGGTGTTCTATCAGATTCTGAGCTTTGTTTCACTGCAGAAATCAAGGTTATTTTTCTAAAAATTTATTTATTTTCGAATATATTTTATTAAAAATATGAATTTTTGTTCGGATGATTGTTTTTATGATTTGATGATTGCATGTTGTAGAGCTTGTTTTCCTGATGATTTTCATATGTCATACGTCTGATATGGAGTTCAATAACATGCTCAAAAGTGGGTTTAATTTTCGAATTTCAAAATTAGGGTTTATAACCCGTATGAATGTTTTCAATTAAAATTTGGGGGTTTTTGATTCAGGGGTTATTAACTGTTGATTTATAGTGGGTTGTGTTTCTTATAAAATTTGCAATCGATTGATATATAGCTCGTTAACAGAGGATGCTTGAATCGAAGGGAGTTGTGTTTTAAAGATTTGCGATGTTCGTCGGAAACCGGCGATGTTCTTGGCCAATTTCCGGCCAGAACAGGGATGATTAGAATGTTTTGAATGCATGAACAAGTTCCTGGTGTTGTGTAGTGTTGATCTGGAGGTGTTGGTGGGGTGAGGATGCCGGGATCGTCTTCTCCGGCCACCCCCGATTTTTCGGCGACTGAAACTGCAAAATTACAGTTTAGTCCCTGTATTTTTGAAGATGGTGAAGTTGAGTCCCTTTAGTTTGCAAAGTTTTCAAAAATAGGATTCCTGTTTATAAAATGTTTAAAAATCATATTTCCTATTTATTTTTATTATAAAAATTCATTTTTAATTTCTGAAAATTCTGAAAATTATTTTTAATTCACAAATAAATATGAATTAATTAGTTAATAAATTTCAGTTAATTTATAATTGATTAATTGGTCAATTAATTCGAAAATTAATTGATTAATTGATTTAATTAATTATTATTTGATTTAATTAATTATTAATTGATTTTAAAATTATTTAAAAATTCTGAAAAATAGTTTCAAGCTTTAAAATATTATTCTAAATTATTTCCAAGGCTCGATAATTATTCTAAAATTATTTCAGAGCCAGAATGGGCCAACCGAACCCTGTTTATTATTCCGAAATTGATCCAACGACCCGTTTTAATTCCGAAAAATGTTTTAAAAATCATTTTAAATACCCGAAAGCATATTTATGACCCGAGACTTCTTTATAGATGATATGTCATTGATTACGTGATGTATTATGTGTTATACGTGACCTGTTGTTTGACTATCGCTCTATATATTCGGTGTTTACTTGGTTATTGCGTAGATTTCAATCCGTTAATCGGATTTGGGTAAAACGAAGGGTAGATAGAAGTATGTGTTGAATAGAATCCTGTGAGTTGATGATTGATAGATGCTTATGATATGTGAGCAGAAGAGGCAAGGCGTAGGAAAGGGAAACAAGTAGTTGAGTAGTAAGACGATTGAGATTGAAAGCAAGTGCAGGATAGTAAGCTAATATCAGGCAAGTGTTCTGAACTTTCTCGAGATATTGTAATTCTTGATAGTCTTGTTGACATTGCAAGTGCTTTGAAGCACGGAAACCTAAATCCTGATTTCAGTTATTGTTCTTGAGCTATGAACCATATTCTTTCTAATCCATTGATTATTGTATACCCAAACAAGAACCACAAATCTACGATACTACTCCACAAATACATACAAACTAAATACCAGACACTGAACTAAATTATTATATACTCAATCCATGATATCTTATGATTTGAAAGACCAAATCCTTGAAACCCTGAAACGTTGTTTCCTTTGTTATCCAATTCTTTCATTACCCAGCATTCAAGCTTTGAAAGTACCTTGTTGATCTTTAAAGGATTGAAACCCTTTCATTGTTAAACATTTATTGTTATTAATGATTTTGGTTATTGTTTATTATTGCATATTTTGTTATTAAATTAGAATTGGATTGTTTTTATAAAATTGTGGACCAGATTCGTGGTCAGACCATATAATGGTCAAGTTAGGCCAATGTGTGCCTTGGATCCAGTAGTTAGAGCAATGCTGTGTGCCTTGCTCGGGGTTAGTGCGTGACTGATCAGCAGCCTAACCTTGGTTTTTAAATTAAAAGTATAATATCCAATTCTAAATCATAATCCATTGTTCACTTCATATCATAAACATATTCACCTGATGATCATTATTCTCAATTTTGTCATTGTGACTTGCTGAGCTTGTTAGCTCATTCATGCGATGTTATTTATATTCTTTCCAGTTAAAAAGGAACGAGTTGGTAAAGAGGATCCCCAGTCCAGTGCGAGAGCTAGGGGTTCATGTTGAGAAAGCTGAGCTAGTAGGCTTCTTTTGGAATAATTTAAGTTTGTAAAAGTTTGTAATAATGTTTAATACTCAGTTTGAATTTGAAATAGTTGGGATTTGAACGGTTTGTATTATATAGTGTGTTTGGCTTGTGTGCATACTTTAACCTGTTGCGGTCCGTGGTGATTGGTAAGTAGGGTCATTGCATATATTATTATTATCTTTATTATTGTTATAAGCAGGTTATAATTAAGGTGTTTGTGTGGACCCCAAACTTCTGACCCGGATTTGGAGGGTGCCACATATTACCTTACTTTAGAGATATTTTCACAGGAATTATATTTTTCTTGCTACTTGCAACAAGTTCCAAAAACAATGAAGAAAATGCTCCAAGTGCCTTCCCTTTCTCCTCTTCATCAATGTACCGTGTAAGGTTTCTTTATTATTTTTTAACTTTTGCCATGCTAATATATATTATAGATATAAATGCAGATAGTACAAGTGGATCTATGTGCGCTGTGTTTTTTATTTTTCTAATGTATATATGACAAATAACTCTAAATTACTCTTTGTTGACCTTATAACACACGAAGTTTACGTATATTCGGAGTTTCCCATCTCATGAAGCCCCATCACTTTTTAACTTCATCACTTTGATAGAGAAGTAGGCTTTGTTTGGTAAATTTTTTAGTGTTTGAAGAACTTATATTTTCAATACATGTATAGGTAGGGTCACCATTTTCAGCCTCACTAGAACCCGTTGCTTAGTAACTTCTATAGATCCATAACTATTTGAAAAGGACAGAGTTATGGTTTTTCTTTAATCCAGTAGTAATATTGTTGGCGGTGTCACTGGTGGTGGTAATTTTACTAGTCTAATTGGTGGCACTAGTAGTCGTAATCTTAGGAGTGGAATTTGTGGTGAGATTATTGGTGGTGAAGTTCGTGCTAACTTAAGGTGTATTATTGGTGGTAACTTTAATAATGGCATAAGTGGTAGTAGAATTGGTGGTATATTGGGTAGTTTTAATAGTGGGATTAGTGGCAGCATGACTAGCATCTTTAGTGGTTACATTGGTGGTACCAGACAAGATAATATTAGTAGTGGTTTGCTCGAATTGATGGTGCCATTGGTCCTGGAGCTCTTATTAGTGCAATTGGTGGCATTGAAAGTGGTAATCTTTGCAGGAAAATTGGTGGTGATATTATTGGTGTTTGTGTTGAAGTTCGTGCTAGCTTAAGCAGTTCCATTTATGGCCAGTTTAATTATGGTATTACAAGTGGTAGCATTGATGTTATATTGGTTAGTCTTAGTAGTGGCATTGGTGGTAGTTTAGTGGTCGTATTGGTAGCTTAGTGGTGGTATTATTGTTGTTGGTGTTGAAGTTCGTGCTAGCTTAAGCAGTTCCATTTATGGCCAGTTTAATTATGGTATTACAGGTGGTAGCATTGATGTTATATTGGTTAGTCTTAGTAGTGGCATTGGTGTTGTCATTGGTGGTAGATTAGTGGTCGTATTGGTGGTGGAATGGCTAGTTGCCATAGTGGTAGCATTGGTGGTATATTGGTTAGTCTTAGTAGTGGCAATTTATGGTAGCATTGCTGGTAGCTTTAGTGGTAGCACCGGTTGTATATTAGGTTATATTAGTAATTGATTTAGCTTCGGAGATGGTGGTTGTGACGCCCTCGAAACCCGGGTCAGAAGTTTGGGGTTCACAACACACATATTATATAAACTTGTATATGAAATATTATATGCAATTATCCTTATTTACGCAACCACGGATCCCAGCAGGTGAAAGTATGAAAACCAACCACAACCTTGACTTTTATTACGTTATATCAAATCCCAACTAGTTTAACTTACAACTGAAAATGAAATCATTCTTACAAACTTGCATAACTCAAACTAGCTCGATCCAACTCAACCGGGAAT
The DNA here is from genome assembly GCF_009905375.1 of Apium graveolens. Taxonomy (NCBI): domain Eukaryota; kingdom Viridiplantae; phylum Streptophyta; class Magnoliopsida; order Apiales; family Apiaceae; genus Apium; species Apium graveolens. Next base: position 295,926,977 of record NC_133652.1, on the reverse strand, counting down.
CCTAGATCGTATACTGGACTGGTGATCCTCATTATCAACAATTTCAATTTTAACTGTAGAATGACCTAAACAGATTCACAAGGGTGAGCTAACTAGCTCAGCAAGTTATAATAACAATAACTAGGTGTAAACAATGATCAGTTGAAATGATTCGTAGGAATCAAGTTCCTTGTTAAACAATTATTAGAATTGGATATTCATTTTTAAGTTTAAAACCAAGGTTAGGCTGCTGATCAGTGACACACTAACCCCGATCAAGGCACACAACTCTACTATCTATACTGGATCCAAGGCACACATTAGCCTAATATGACTACCAATCTGGTCTGACCACGAAACTGTTTCATATTTAGAAATCTATCCAATTCTATAACAATTCAACATGATAAATATTGTAATTCAATAAAACAGAATCATAATTAAAAATGATAAAACATTTATTTTAGAGCATAAAGCAATTCATAAATATCACCAGAGTATATTAGGGCATGTATGAGGAATAGCTTCCAGCCTGTAGCAGAATCAGGTATTAGATGAATAATGGTTGTACAAGGTTTAGTTCACTATACCATATAATTGCTTTTACAACCAGATTTTTAAAAACTATCTAAACAACGTTGTTGTTGAAAGGTGATTTAATGTCTATTGCAAGGGATTTTAAAAACATTGCAACTGAATCAACAAAATTTCGAGGTCGTTATAAAAACATGTTATTGCAATACATTATATAATCGTTACAGTATATCATAGATTTTGGCCCAAAAGTTAGGCGGTCCTGTTCAAAACTTGTGAGCGGGCTTGCTGAAATTATTTTCCTGGCTGTCTATTAAATAAACAAAAAAAACACAAACTGTCAAATAATCTCCACTGTGGCGAAAGATTAAATCTTTGATGAAATATTTCTCTCAAACACTGAATATTAAATCTTTGTAAAGACTCAAGCTCCAAGAAGATTAAATCTCGGAAAAGATTAAACCTTGAACGGAATGTATTTTTTCCCCAAATCATCTTTCCTAAAGTTCTTTCAATTCACTAAATTTAATTTAGGAGAAGATTAAATTTGACTGATTATTATTAGTTATTGTTTAATTTACCTCCTTGCTTTTTTGTTTCTATGTTATTTTGTGTTTGGGATCTTTTATCTATGTTACAATATGTGTTAATTAGGGTTTATTTATTAAATCATGTTTATATGTCAATCGTGTCTTATTATTAGTTCTGAGTTGTATTGGGATTTGTTTGGAATGACAATGGTATGAAATTGTGAGGAATCACTTGTCGTTGTAAAAGTAGAATTTGTATTTTGGACTTTTTGTTTGCTCCGTGTTTTGATAGTTTGTTAATCTTTATAGAATGAAGTACTACAAAGAAGAAATTCAATACTTTCAGATATTTTATTATATATTGACTCGTTAAATAAAAAACTTGTGTCCAATCGCCTAGGTCATATAAAGGTGTTTGTATACTTGTTTATTAATAATCAATTAAGCAAGTGTTATTATAATTCACATCTTATAATTTTTTTTACTGGTTTCATTTTAGAAAAAGATAAAAAAAAATTGTGAGAAGATGACCCGAGCTACGGGAAGTGAGAATAGTTCAAGGACGGAGAGGCGATATGTTATTAATACAAATAACGAAGAAAATGACATCTATAGTATTGGTGGAGGACATTGCTCTGCAACTATGACCTTGCTACCTACTAGAGGGAAAAGTATCAAGTTAGCAAAAGTGGAAAGGTTGCCATCTTTTATAACATGGATTCCCTTGGATAGGTAAAACATTTTGTGCTCTTTTTTGACAACTCCTTATCATTTGGTGATAAGGAATTAAATTAAATTACAATATGAGATTCTCAGATTGTTATTTATAAATCCCGGTACCTGACTTTCTCTTTGTAAGGTGGTTTCTCCATAAACTTGGATCAAATCGACTCATCAAAAAAGCATCTTCTGCTCAAGGTAAAACATCAGAGTCTGAAGGAACATCTCGATTTGGTCTCTTTGGCTTTGGCTCATAGTTATAAACAAAAATACCGAAACCACGACAAGACAAACACGTATATTGTAATTATGGGACATGCATATCTGATATTCCTTGTTATGGCCTGCACATCTACATGTCTTCTACTATGATTTAGTTGGATAGTACACACACATATGCATTTTCCTATGGATTTACATGGTTTTGTTTCTGCTCGGGTAAGTTGTTTAAATTTATTTCAAAATTTACCATTTTGTTTGATATATGGTTATTTGATTAAGGTCGTGTCAAATTTTACCCTTTTTGCAAACTTTTTTTAATTATTATTTCACAATCACTAGGTCATAGTACCTATTAGGGAGGAGGATGTTAAGAATGTAGTCTTTTTCATGCATCAATACAAGTCACTAGATCCACATGGGTCGAACCCGGCATTTTTCAAATGCATTGAAATATTTTCAAATGATATGTTATTCTATTTTGTCAGATTTTCTTTGATACAGGACATGGTCCAAGGGAACTAAATTGTAGGCTTGTATGTCTTATTCCTATGGTTAAACAACCGAAACATATGTAAGATCTTTGACCTATCTATCTTTATAATGTTCTGATGCGCATACTATCGAAGGTGGTGGTGAATAAGTTCAAACTATATTTAATCTGGACAGTGTCTAACAAACAGAGTGCTTTTAATGAAGGGAGGCTATTAGCTCATAATACAATGAATGCATTTGAAGTCACATGGGAAAAAAGGCCTTGGCTCGGTTAAGAAGTGATCTTTTAAGGCATAAGATAGGTTGGAATGGAGATTTATTGATATAACGATTAAAGTTCTCTTATACAACTTAAAAAACTTCGGTACACTTTATTCTCTCCTTTTTACCATGTACCAGATTCAAGTATCAGCCACTAGAAATCAATTTATTAATTATATGGATAAAAAGGATTTTAACATAGAATTGATTTGTTGATAAATATGTGTAAGTAAAACTAAATTGAACACAATTTGTCTCTCTAATTAATAACCACTCTTTAATTTTGATCAAATTTCTCCATTGCAAATTACTACATTATAAAAAATTATAGCCTCCATGTATTGAGAAATACATGTATACAACACTCTATAATCCACCAGCATACCACGAAAATTTTAATGTTTCTATCATCTCTACTATTTTCTTATTATTTTAAATTTAGATTAATTTTAATTTCCATATTGTTAACCATGTTTATTAGATTTAAGGTTTAAGAAATTAAATACCATTACTCAGCTATCATATCACACATTACCATTCTCTTATAGAGGAACAAAAATAAATTGGGGATATTTTGATAAAGTTTTTGGAGAAAACCTTACCATTTAGCAATATCATTATATATCATTAAGCGTCAAGATCTGCTCCAAAGAATGATGATCCATTGGTACATCAAGTATTTTCTTCGTGTTGGTGATATTGATGACAAAGTTGTTCTCAGAACGACAAGTTATTAATTTTTGATTATCTTGAAAAGTGTTTTTATATATTTATACCATTTAACATAGCGTTATTATATGATTTTATGTGCAAAAATTCACAAGCACAATATCTGATAGTGTTTATAATACATAAGTTGTATTACACAAAATGTGATCATATATTATTGATTCTAGCAAGCTACAATAATTATTGAATTCAGTTTATATGTTGAAATATATGCAACCTTCCTAACCATCCTAACAGAGAGTCTTATTTATTATTTTTATATATAAACAAGAAGTCATGAGTTGCTTATGCAATGAGAGTGAAAAAGGTGAAACAAATTGAACACAAGATTTTGTACTCGTTCCATTCAACTTTTATGTGGTCTGAGAGCATCACTTGATCTAATTATCGAGGAAAGACTTGATAATGTAATAGCAAGGAACACTCCCCTTGCAACAACAACAAGTTAAATGCATAAGCAACTCATGACTTCTTGTTTATATATAAAAATAATAAATATGATCATATATTATTGATTCTAGCAAGCTACAATAATTATTGAATTCACTTTATATGTTGAAATATATGTGACCCTCCTAACCATCCTAAAAGAGAGTCTTATTTATTATTTTTATATATAAAGAAGAAGTCATGAGTTGCTTATGCAATGAGAGCCAAAAAAGGTGAAACAAATTGAACAGGAGATTTTGTACTGCTTCCATTCAACTTTTATGTGGTCTGAGAGCATCACTTGATCTAATTATCGAGGAAAGACTTGATAATGTAATAGCAAGGCACACTCCCCTTGCAAAACAACAAGTTAAATGCTTTGTTCTTATATGCAACTTAAGCAAAACACTGAAAACACTTTTTTGTCTGATTATGTATTCTTTTTGTGATGCATAGAAAGTAGAAACATGTTGAAACCTTTATTTGTAGATACAAGGTAAATATTACACACCAGTTCAGTTTATAGATGATTTAAGAATTACAAGTTTAATGATTTTAATTGTAGTCGATATTTATTTCATCAACTAATTGCTTACAGAATTTTAAGAATCGGATTATTGTGTGCTCATCTCTGTTTTACAATTTTTGATATTGTGTGACTATATGTTCATATCACATGTTTGGTGTGGAGACCTCGGGGCTGAAAAACTGCACTGAGAAAGATGAACGGTTTAGTCATATTAGTCATATTGTTACTGCGATTATCGTACCTGCGTACATTGATAGTTCAGAAGTTATTATAAGGGCATAGAATGATACAACTGGATCTTATGGCTTGGACTTAATAAAGTAGCATGAAAGGATTCGAGGATAGATCATGTTTGAAATCTAAATGAGGTATATTGTAATTTCTTATATTCAATGTTATAGATTTTGTTGCATCTACATATTGACCAGAGACAAGATTAATAGTAAAATATGTTAGTTCATCAATTCTCTTTGAGAAGCTTTAAGAAGCTTTAACAAAACTATGTCAAATTCATAATATCATCCATAACCTTGTATCCTACTTCCTTTTGTAAGACCACACAATCACTCATAAACCAGACAAGTTATAAATATTTTCTCTATTTACCTCTTACTAACCATTTCGAAAAATAATGAAATATTTATAAATATTCTACTATAAACTTACAGGTGTTCTCTGTAGTTGCAAGTGATAGGGATGATGATTCTTAAGGATGTTAGTTACTTGGTACAACTTGGAAGTGGGGCTGCTGTAGCTTCTGCACACTTGGAGAACAACATGCCGATGATTCCATCCTCTGAATTAGCCATTAGTGATTGCACCAACTATTTCTAAATCATTTTATGCTAAATACTATGCTATCTTATACCTCTAAAAATTTAATTTGATTAAATGTTGTTATGGTAATATTAATTTGTACATGACAATTAATTTCCTAATTATTGTGAGAGTTTTTTAGAGTTGAATCTATTATAGTAGTACTTCTATTATTGTTAGTTAGGGTTGTAGTAGTACATATATTATTGTTATTTGAGGCGAGTAGGCAATTTATATATAATTTCACTAAATAAAATTTAAAACTCTCGAGAAAATGTCTTTTTCAAGTTAAGTTTTTTATACAATGCTTAACACTTAATTTATAGAAACTCATTTTATTTACAATATAAAATAAATTATAGTAATGCTTGTTTACCTATGCTTGTAAATCAATACCCAATTAGTTTATATAATACATGGAGTAGACTTTGTTAAATTATATTTTTATAAAAAGAAAAAAATTGAAATTTGTAATAAGAAACTGATACTTAGATAAAAAACAATTTAAACTATATTGGGCCAATTGAAACAATTATATACAATTTTGCCTCCAAAATAAAGTATTTAAAAAGGCAGGTAAAACCCTAATATAGGTACAAGGGGGCCATGAAATAGTGTTTTGGAGTTATTTGTATTTTCTATGAAAAACTATTTTGGTGCTGCAAGGTTAAACACATCTTTAAATGAATTGGTGGAGGACTAATCAAATGAACTGGTGGGGGACTAAGCAATAAGGTTTAGAGGTTATCATGAATTGATGTTGGTTAAAAAGATTAAAGTAATAATTTATATTTCCCCGTTTCTTCATTTTCCTTTCATATGTGTTTTTTGCAAAAACTTTTGGTAAAAATCAAACACTATAATAATATACCATTTTCCTTTTATATATGTTAGTAAATTTATTATCCTTTCAATATTATATGTCAAAGTTAGAAAAAAATTCACTTACATTTTTATTAATATTTTTGTTCCTCATAAATAATCAAATACATGATATATTAAAAAATGAAAATTTAAAGAAAAGAAGCCCACACATTTTTATATTTTATGTTCATATTTGTTCAATTATACTAATCAATTTATTTTATGTTTGTGTGTGACCTTACTTTAGAGAATTTCCATAAGAATTATATTTTTCTTGCTACTTGCAACAAGTTCCAAAAATAATGAAGAAAATGCTGGATGTCCCTTCCCCTTCTCCTCTTCATCAATCTACCATGTAAGGTTTCTTTGTTATTTTTTAACTTCTATCATGCCAATATATATCATAAATATAAATGCCCATAGTACAGGTGGATCTATGTGGGGTATGTTTTTTATTTTTCTAATATATATATGACAAACCACTCGAAATTACTTTGTGTTACCTAATAACACAAGAAATTTACTTATATATGGAGTTTCTGATCTCACAAAGCCCCATCACTTTTTAACTTAATTTTACAAGACACCTGATTGAAAATGAGATTTCTTACTTGATAGAGATGTAAGGTTTTTTGTGAAATTTTTTTAGTGGTGTAAGAACTTATATTTTCAATACATGAATAGGTAGGGTCACAATTTTCAGCCTCACTAGAACCCGTTCCTCATGTAACTACTATAGATCCTTAACAATTCAAAAAGTATAGAGTTATAAGTTTTTCTCAAATCCAGTAGTAATATTGTAGGCGGTGTCATTGGTGGTGGTAATTTTACTAGTTCAATTGGTGGTACTAGTACTCGTAATCTTAGGAGTGGAATTGATGGTGGGATTGTTGGTGGTAAAGTTTGTGCTACCTTACGGAGTATCATTGGTGGTAACTTTAATAATGGCATCAGTGGTAGTATCATTGGTGATATAGTTGCATTGGTAGTAGCATGACTAGCACCTTTAGTGCTTACATTGGTGGTACCTGAAATGATAATATTAGTAGTGGATTTGGTGGCATTGATTGTTACATTGGTCGCGGTGCTCTTATTAGTGTAACTGGTGACATTGGAAGCGGTAATCTTTGTTAGAGAACTGTTAGTAATATTATATGTATAGGTGGTGAAGTTTATTCTAGCTTAAGCAGTTCCATTTATTGCCACTTTAATTATGGTATTACAGGTGGTAGCATTGATGTTATATTGGTTAATCTTTGTAGTGGTATTGGTGGTAGCATAGCTTGCATCTTTAGTGGTGGTACTGGTGGTAGAATGGCTAGTTGGCATATTGGTATCATTGCTGAAATATTGGTTAGTCTTAATTGCGGAAATTGTGGTAGCAATGCTAGTAGCTTTAGTGGTAGTATTGGGTGTATATTAGGTAATATTAGTAGTTGATTTAGTTTCGGAAATGGTGGTTGTGACACCCTCCAAACCCGGGTCAGAAGTTTGGGGTTTTCAACACACACAATATATAAATCAGTATATGAAATATTATATGCAATAACCCTTATTTACGCAGCCACGGATCGCAACAGGTTAAATATGAAAATAAGCCAAAACCTTAACTTTTATTACGTCGTACCAAATCCCAACTAGTTTAACTTACAACTAAAAATGAAATCATGCTTACAAACTTGCATAACTCAAACTATAACATAAAGCTCCTGCTAGCTCGATCCAACTCAACCTGGAATCTTAGCTCGCATACTGGACCGGGGATCCTCGTTACCAACAATTTCCTTTTTAACTATAGAATGACATAAACAAATTCCCAATGACATAAATAATTTCCTTTGCTTGTTTAAGAAATCAAATACCATTACTCAGCTATCATATCACACATTACCATTCTTTTATAGATGAACTAAAATAAATTGGGGATATTTTGATAAAGTTCTTGGAGAAAACCTTACCATTTAGCAATATCATTATATATCATTAAGCATCAAGGTCTTCTCCAAAGAATGATGATCCATTGGTACATCAAGCATTTTCTAGGTGTTGGTGATATTGATGACAAAGTAGTTCTCAGAGAACCACAAGTTATTAATTTTTTATTATCTTGGAAAGTGTTTTTATATATTTCTATGATTTAACATAACGTTAATATATGATTTTATGTGCGAAAATTCACAAGCGACAATATCTGATAGTGTTTATAATACATAAGTTGTATTACACAAAATATGATCATATATTATTGATTTTAGAAAACTACAATAATTATTGAATTCACTTTATATGTTAAAATATATCTGACCCACCTAACCCTCCTAGCAGAGAGTCTTATATATTATTTTTATATATAAATAAGAAGTCATGAGTTGCTTATGCAATGAGAGCCAAAAAAGGTGAAACAAATTGAACATGAGATTTTGTACTGCTTCCATTCAACTTTTATGTGGTCTGAGAGCATCACTTGATCTAATTATAGAGGAAAGACTTGATAACGTAATAGCAAGGCACACTCCCCTTGCAAAACGACAAGTTAAATGCTTTGTTCTTATATGCAGCTTAAGCAAAACACTGAAAATACTTTTTGTTTGATTATGTATTCTTTGTGTGATGCATAGAAAGTAGAAACATGTTGAAACCTGTATTTGTAGATACAAGGTAAATATTACACACTAGTTCAGTTTATAGATGATTTAAGAATTACAAGTTTAATGATTTTAATTGTGGTCGATTTTTATTTCATCATCTAATTGCTTACAGAATTTTAAGAATGGGATTATTCTGTGCTCTTCTCTGTTTTACAATTTTTGATATTGTGTGACTATATGTTCATATCATATGTTTGTTGTGGAGGCCTCGGGGCTGAAAAACTGCACTGAGAAAGATGAACGGTTTAGTCATATTAGTCATATTGTTACTGCGGTTATGGTACCTGCGTACATTGATAGTTCAGAAGTTATTATAAGGGCATAGAATGATACAACTGGATCTTATGGCTTGGACTTAATAAAGTAGCATGAAAGGATTCGAGGATAGATCATGTTAGAAATCTAAATAAGGTATATTGTAATTTCTTATATTCAATGTTATAGATTTTGTTGCATCTACATATTGACCAGAGACAAGATTAATAGTAAAATATGTTAGTTCCTCAATTCTGTTTGAGAAGTTTTAACAAAACTATGTCAAATTCATAATATGAGTCATAACCTTGTATCCTACTTCCATTTGCTAAGACCACACAATCACTCATAAACCAGACAAGTTATAAATATTTTCTCTATTTACCTCTTACTAACCATTTCGAAGAACAATGAAATATTTATAAATATTCTACTATAAATTTACACATATTTTCTGTATTTGCAAGTGATAGGTTGTCTTACTAGTATGGAGATGATTCTTAAGGATGTTGGTTACTTGGTACAACTTTGAAGTAGGGTTGCTGCTTCTGCATACTTGGAGAACAACATGCTAATGATTCCATCCTGAATTACCCATTAGTGATTGCAACAACTATTTCTAAATCATTTTATACTAAATACTATGTAAAAAACATGCTTCATGTGGGGTGGTCTATATTAGACTTACTATATCTTAACATTGATTTGCACGTTTCTTTGTTGACTTATTTATATGTAAATTTTATCAAATTTAAATGAGTATTTAAAGTGTTGTTAGGACTTGATTTTAGTGGAACAAGTCTTGAATATTGGTGTGACTAATTCTATTGAAAACATGAATTGTTAGTTTCTTGATGGATTATCTAGGTACAAGAATATAAATCCAATTAGAAGTTATTTTGCTTGCTTGAATAGCAATAATAACTCTTGACTTACAAAGTCAGAAATATTATAAGTTCTATGAGTAAACGAAAATAAAATTTTGGTAGAATAGAAAGTGAATAAGCCACAGTGGGAACATAATAATTATAATTTAATTTACTATTCTATTTCAACTAAAAAAGATAATTGTTCATTTCAACTTAAAAGATAAATATTTAATAATTTAAATAAAGATAAATTAAATAGTGTTAAGGGTGGCATAATTAATTTAAATATTTAGAATTTGGATCAAATCATTTTTTCTAAAAAAATAATCAATCTGGATTTTATACAAAATTTTGAGGCCCAAGAATGGCGCAAATTACCGCAGGTCCGAATTAGATATATGTAAAAAACTTAATTTTATTAATTTTTCGGTTCATCAAAAAATAATGTACATTTGTTAAATTTGCTTTAAATATATTAAAGATGTGTAGAATTTTAACCGATTTAGAATTTTATACCAAAATATTTTACTGTGAAAAATTGGATGAAAAATAAACTATCAAAAAAATTATTTTGATATTTTTAAAATTCCGAATTTGGGCTAATCCAATTTTTTTCTCCTTAGGAGAGAAGCAAAGTTTTATAATAAAATATATGTTGAGACAGCTTCTGGCCTTTTTAAATATGACTTTCTTAAGATCGAATTAGACGAGTTTTTTAAATTTTTTATGGTTTATATTTAACACTAAATATAATGTATTTTTATATATCATCTATCATTATTAAGTACCTTATTTACAAATATTGATTCAATAATAATTAGTCAATTTAGTTGTTATATAATTGGACTTTAAGTTGGATCTTCGATAATTGTTCATTGTTTTTATCGAATTGTTTAAACTTATATTTTTTGTAAAATACTAGGTGTTGTTGGGAGGTGATAAAGATAAAATAATTTTTTTTTCATATTCAGTATATAACATATTTTTTTATTCAATTATTAATGTTGTGTATTTTTTTAGAAAAGACATATCAATATTCATTAATCTTGACATTTACATATTTTATATAAGTTACTTTATAATTAAAGATTAAGTATTTAATTTGTTCAATTTATTTTGCAAACATAAATATGTTTATGATGATTATTTAAGTTTTATTTTTTACAATATTGTATTTCCTTGTAAATTTGAGTAAGTAGATTTGAGAATAATGTGTTTGTTTTTATCATACAATTTATGAGTTCATGTTCTTTATTTTATCCTTAAAATAACGTCTCAATAATGTGTTTAACATATTTTATTAGCAAGAAAATCAAAAAAAACTAATTTACACTAATTGATATCATTTCAATTTAAATAAATATGGACTTTACTATGAATAATTCATAGAAATTTCCAAAAGTTGACTTTTCAACAGTGTTAGTTTAACAAGATAATATCATTCAACAAAATAAAATATAAATGTTTAAATTATTTAATCTCCATTAATTTAATTTGTAAATTTTACCTAAAATTAAGAAAAGTCCTTTATAATAGAAAAAAGTTAAATCATATATAAAATAAAATATACTTTGTTAGAAATACACAACATTATGCAATTTTTTGTGAGCATAGTTTGTACTCTTGTATTGTATGGTCCCAATTGTTCTTCTGGTCAAAACTTGCTTGAATTCTTCTTCTTGCTGATCAAAGCTTGCTTCTTCTCAAAGTTTGGCTTTCTGCATGAGCAACAAAGTGTCCGACTTCATCACAATTATAGCACTTGATCGTAATTTTCCCATACCATGACTCCTTGCCATCATTCTTCCTTTAATTCCTCTTATCACGGTAAAGTTCTAGGAACTACAGCCTTTTTTTTCAAAAACATTTTAAAACTTTAATTCCTCTTATCACCGTAAAGTTCTAAGAACTACAACCTTTTTTTCAAAAACATTTTTTTTAAAGTCTATATAGACCACATTTCTAAACTTTTTAACTAAAAGAGCATCAATTTGTAGGATATCTTCATCATTACCATGATCAATTTCGGTTCCTCAATAATTTTGTAAGTCATCATGAGTATTTGAGACTCAGTGTCAGACTATACAATCATGGCCTTTCATTTTGAAATGGCTCTTTCTTGCAAATTTCTGTCTTGTTTTTTTCCTCTACCCTGAGAGAAACATGTCTTGTCCCATTTGGTCTTACTTTTCTACTCCATCTCCAGTTCATTAGTTTTCACAATTCCCTATATCTCAATTAGAGATGTGTATTCAAGATCATAGTTATCCCTTATTGATATAAATTTCAAGTCACACTTTTGAGGGAGTGCAAGAAGAACCTTCAAGTTTGAATGTGCTGGATCATACTCTATGTCAACAAGTGACAAATCATTCAACAATTTCTGAAATCTATCATAGATTTCAAACAAAGACTCATCAACTTTTGAGTCAAAGTGCTCATACTGGTGATTGAGTATTCTCATTGGAATCTTCTTGATAGCCGTTGTGCCTTACACTTAACCACCTAACTGTCTCAAATTTCCTTGGTTGTTTTACATGGAATAAACCTAGGGGACATCACATTGTCTAAATTGTTATGCAAAAATGTCCGACTTTTACATTTTTTTCTTGACCACTAATAGCAACAACTAATTTCATGGGCTAATGAGGTCCATCATAAATCCCTTCCCGTATTCACCATCTGTTATGTGCAGACATATAGTCATCTGGACTTTACATAAATGATATTCATTAATTTTCAAGATTGGAAATTTGAGGGTTTCATATTTGCTCACATTGTTGTTGATTTGGTTTATGGCTAATGGTGACGGCACATTTTGTTGAGTTTCATTATCTGCCATTAATGATTATTTTCTGGATCTTAAAGTGATTTTATATAAACACCAAGCTTTGATATCAATTTTTAGGCCTTTAATTACCTATAGAGGGGGTCAATATAATTATAACAATCAAATCCAATTATATACTCAATAATGAAGAACAGTTTTTATATTATTAAATAAAAAGTTATTACAAAATTCTCTAGCTGTACATGAGCAAATATCTTGAGAGCTTGTAGGTTATGCGTATGATAAAATAAATGCACAAGTGTTAACCTACTAGTGTTAACGTAATTTGTGCTTCTATACTGCACACTTACACACAATCAATATAAAGATAAAATCAATAAGGAATCCTAATACATATGCTATAATATCAAAAAATTACTAATATGAACAATATTGATGAGAAGTATTCATCAATAAATAGTGATGAGGTCATTTTTGTTAAAATCTGATATGAAATACTAATGGAAAAAATGTGATAGGTATTTACTAATATCATCAACTTTTGACACCAATTTTTTTGAAGTTTTATAAACCATTTTTTAATTTTGAGGAAATCATAACTCAATTCCTACCACATGGGTAGGTTCCGCCTTTGGACACAAAACTTTGAATTTAAATTTTGATATCCCTTTTTAATAGTTTTTCTTGGAATTTGGTGATCTTATTATTTTTTTATATTTTCTTAAACTATTTGCACGAAAAAAAATGTTTATTCAAATAACTAATTTGGATTAAAATTACTCAAAGAACTATAAAAAAGGAGAATATACTTAGTAGAATATACTTCATCCCATAATACATATTTTTTTTGTTCAAGTAATATTAATAATTTTACATATCTTTTTAAAATAATTATTTTTTTGAATTAAAGTTTAATATTAATAATTTTATTCAAAGAAGGAAATTCTACAAGTAATTTTTGTACGTATCCTCTTTATTCATCTTAAAAAAATAATGGAATTATATTTTGGTACATATTTGAAAAAATAATGTTCTCTTTGCATTTCATACCCACCTTTTAAAAAGACCCAAAATTTGTTGGAAAACTTGCCTATTGAAAATTTTGAGTTACAAAACAAGTTTATAAATCTAAGCATTGTTTTAAATAATAAATTTTCATTAGAATTGAAAATATTAAAAATATTCATTATAATTATGTCAAAGTACATATGGGTAAGTCAAACAACTTATATACTTAGACACTATCAGCTGCATTTCTCATTCAATTTCTTCCCAGTTTAGATTTTTCCCAATCAACCGGTGAATGAATATGGTATATATACTGTTACCCACAATATATTGTCATTTTACATGTTCAAATCAAATTGACTAAGAATAAAATAAAAATCAACTATCATATTATCATTCTTTTTAATTCCTATGTTTAAATAAAGATAGCAATTAGTAAATATTTTTAAAATTGTATCATTTTTCCCATACGTATAACTTGTTTGTCAAAAATTTGGAATGTATCTTATACCGCTAGAAATTTAATTTGATTAAATGTTGTTATGGTAATATTAATTCTTACATGACCAATAATATCTGAATTATTGTGAGAGGTTTTTAAGACTTGAATGTATGATAGTAGTACTTCTATTATTCTTAGTTAGGGTTGTAATAGTACATATATTATTGTTAGTTGAGGTCAGTAGGGAATTTATATATAATTTCACTAAATAAAATTTAAAATTTTCCAGAAAATATCATTTTTAGTTAAGTTTTTTATAAAATTCTTACCGCCTAATTTATAGAATCTCATTTTATTTACAATACAAAATAAATTAGAGTAATGCTTGTTTACTTATGGCTGTAAATCAACACCCAATTAGTTTGTAATACATGGAGCAGACTTTGTTAAATTATATTTTTATAAAAAGAAAAAATTTGAATTTGTAATAAGAAATTAATACTAAGATAAAAAATAATTTAAACTAAATTGGGCCCATTGAAACCCATGATATACAATTGGGCCCCAAAATATAGGATATTAAAAAGGTAAGTAAAACCCTAATATGAGCACAAGCCCGCCGCCCTTACAAACAAAATGAATTTGTACATGGCCATCAAATAGGCCATAAAATAGTGTTTTGAAGTTATTTGAATTTTCTATGAAAGAGTGTTTTGGTGCTCTAAGGTTAAACACATCTGCAAATGAATTGGTGGAGGACTAATCAAGTGAATTGGTGGAGGACTAAGTGGATAAGGTTTACAGGTTATCATGAATTGATGTTGTTTAACAAAGTTAAGGTAATAATTTATATTTCCCTGTTTCTTCATTTTCTTCATTTTCTTTTCATATGTGTTATTTGCATAAACTTTTGGTAGAAATCAAACACTGAAATAAGTATCCCATTTTCCTTGTATATATGTATGTAGATTTACACGCAATATCACTTGTATTTGTTTTTACATGACCTCTATGTCAAGAATTATCCTTTCAAGATTATATGTGAAGGTTAGAAAAAAAATCAGTTACATTTGTATTAATTTATTTGTTCCTCATAAATACTCAAATACATGATATATGAAAAAAATGAAAATTTATAGAACATAAGCCCACGCATTATTTATATTTTATGTTCATATTTGTTGAATTATACTATTAAATTTATTTTATGTGTATGTATGACCTTACTTTAGAGACATTTTCACAGGAATTATATTTTTCTTGCTACTTGCAACAAGTTCCGAAAATAATGAAGAAAATGCTCCAAGTACCTTCCCTTTCTCTTCATCAATATAGCGTGTAAGTTTTCTTTGTTATTCTTTAACTATTACCATGCCAATATATATTATTAATATAAATGCAGATAGTACAAGTGGATCTATGTGGGGTGTGTTTTTTTTCTAATGTATATATGACAAAAAACTCTAAATTACTCTTTGTTGACCTAATAAAACACGAAGTTTACTTATATTCGGAGTTTCCCATCCCACGAAGCCCCATCACTTTTTAACTTCATTTCACAACACACATGGTTGAAAATGAGATTTCTTACTTGATAGAGATGTAGGCTTTGTTTGGGAAATTTTTCAGTGGTGGAAGAACTTATATTTTCAATACATGAATAGGTACGGTCACCATTTTCAGCCTCACTGGAACCCGTTTCTTAGTACCTTCTACAGATCCGTAACTAATTGAAAACTATAGAGTTATGGTTTTTCTTTAATCCAGTAGTAATATTGTTGGCGGTGTCACTGGTGATGGTAATTTTACTAGTCCAATTGTTGGCACTAGTAGTCGTAATCTGAGGAGTGGAATTGGCGGTGGGATTATTGGTGGTGAAGTTCGTGCTAACTTAAAGAGTATCATTGGTGGTAACTTTAATAATGGCATAAGTGGTAGTAGCATTGGTGGTATATTGGGTAGTTTTAAAAGTGGGATTGGTGGCAACATGACTAGCATCTTTAGTGGTTACATTGGTGGTACCAGAAATGATAATATTAGTAGTGGATTTGCTGGCATTGATGGTGTCATTGGTCCTGGTGCTCTTATAAGTGCAATTGGTGGCATTGAACGCGGTAATCTTTGCAGGAGAATTGGTGGTGGTATTATTGCTGTTGGTGTTCAAGTTCGTGCTAGCTTAAGCAGTTTCATTTATGGCCAGTTTAATTATGGTATTACATGTGGTAGCTTTGATGTTATATTAGTTAGTCTTAGTAGTGGCATTGGTGGTGGCATTGGTGGTAGCTTAGTGGTCGTATTGGTAGCTTAGTGGTGGTATTATTGGTGTTGGTGTTGAAGTTCGTGCTAGCTTAACTGTAGAGTGACTTAAACAGATTCACAAGGGTTAGCTAACTAGCTCAGCAATTTATAATAATAATAACCGGGTGTTAACAATGATCAATTGAAATGATTCATAGGAATCTAGTTCCCTGTTAAGCAATTATTAGAATTGGATATTCATTTTTAAGTTTAAAACCAAGGATAGGCTGCTGATCAGTGACACACTAACCCGATTAAGGCACACAACTCTGTTCTCTATACAGGATCCAAGGCACACATCGGCCTAATATGACCACCAATCTGGTCTGACCACGAATCTATTCCATATTTAGAAACCTATCCAATTCTAAAACAATTCAATATGATAAATATTGTAATTCAATAAAATAGAATCATAATTAACATTGATAAAACATTTATTTCGGGGCATAAAGTAATTCATAAATATCACCAGAGTATATCAGGGTATGTATGAGGAATAACTTCCAGCCTGTAGGAGAATCAGGTATTAGATGAATAATGGTTATACAAGGTTTAGTTCACTATACCATAGAATTGCTTTTGCAGCCAGATTTTTAAAACCATCCAAAAAATGTTGGTGGTGAAAGGTTATTTCATGTCTATTGCAAGGGATTTTAAAAACATTGCAACTGAATCTGCAAAATTTTGAGGTCGTTACAAATACATGTTATTGCAATACATTATATAATCGTTATAGTAGATCAGATATTTGCGCCCAAAAGTTAGGCGGTCTTGTTCAAAACTTGTGAGCGGGATTGCTGAATTTAATTTAGGAGAAGATTAAATTTTGGCGATTATTGTTAATTATTGTTTAAGTTACCTCCTTGCTTTCGTGTTTCTATGTTATTTTATGTTTGGGATCTTTTATGGATGTTACACTATGTGTTAATTAGGGTTTTTTTATTAAATTATATTTATGTGTCAATCGTGTCTTATTATCAGTTCTGAGTTGTAATGGGATTTGTTTGGAATGACAGTGGTATGAAATTGTAAGGTATCACTTGTCGTTGTAAAAGTAGAATTTGTATTATTGACTTTTTGTTTGCTCCATGTTCTAATAGTTTGTTAATCTTTATAGAATGAAGTACTACAAAGAAGAAATTGAATACTTTCAAATGTTTTATTATATATGGACTCGTTAAATAAAAAACTTGTGTCCAATCGCCTAGGTCTTATAAAGGTATTTGTATAATTGTTTATTAAGAATCAATTAAGCAAGTGTTATTATAATTCACATCTTATAATTTTTTTTACTGGTTTCATTTTAGAAGAAGATAAAAGAAAATTGTGAGAAGATGACCCGAGCTACGGGAAGTTAGAACAAATGTCTTGAAAGAAGAGATACCACAAGTGTCGATAACAAGAATAGTTCAAGGATGGAGAGGCGATATCTATAGTATTGGTGGAGGACATTGATCTGCAACTATGACCTTGCTACCTACTACATGGAAATGTATCAAGTTAGCAAAAGTGGAAAGGTTGCCATCTTTTATAACATGGATTCCCTTGGATAGGTAAAATATTTTGTGCTCTTTTTTGACAACTCCTTAGCATTTGGTGATAAGGAATTAAATTAAATTTCAATCTGAGATTCTCAGATTATTATTTAAAAATCCTGGTACCTGACTTTCTCTTTGCAGGGTGGTTTTTCCACAAACATGGATCAAATCGACTCATCAAAAAATCATCTTCTGCTCAAGGTAAAATATCAGAGTATGGAGGAACATCTCGATTTGGTCGCTTTGGCTTTGGCTCTTAGTTATAAACAAAAATACCGAAACCACGACAAGACAAACAGGTATATTGTAATTATGGGACATGCATACCTGATATTCCTTGTTATGGCCTCCACATCTATATGTCTTCCACTATGATTTAGTTGGATAGTACACACACATATGTTTTTTCCTATGGCTTTACATTGTTTTATTGCTGCTCGGGTAAGTTGTTCAAATTTTTGTCATATTTTACCATTTTGTTTGATATATGGTTATTCGATTAAGATCGTGTCAAATTTTACCCTTTGGCAAACTTTTTTTAATTATTATTTCACAATCACTAGGTCATAGTACCTATTAGGGAGGAGGAAGTTAAGAATTTAGTCTTGTTCAAGCATCAATACAACTCACTAGATCCACATGGGTCGAACCAGACATTTTTTAAACGTATTGAAATATTTTTAAAAGATATGTTGTTCTATTTTGTCAGATTTTCTTTGATACATGACATGGGCCAAGGGAACTAAATCGTAGGCTTGTATGTCTTATTCTTAAGGTTAAACAACTGAAACATATGGAAGATCTTCGACCTATCTATTTTTATAATGTTGTGATGCGCATACTATCGAAGGTGGTGGTGAATAAGTTCAAACTATGTTTAATCTAGACAGTGTCTAACAAACAGAGTGCTTTTAATGAAGGGAGGCTATTAGCTCATAATACAATGATTGCTTTGAAGTCACAAGGGAAAAAAGGGTGTGGTTGGGTTAAGAATTGATATTTTATGTCATAGGATAGGTTGGAATGGATATTTATTGATATAACGATTAAAGTTCTCTTTTACAACTTAAAAAACTTTGGTACACTTTATTTTCTCCTTTTTACCATGTACCAGATTCAAGTATCCGCCACCAGAACTCAACTTGTTAATTATATGGATAAAAAAGATTTTAACATAGAAATGATTTGTTGAGAAATATGTGTAAGTAAAACTAAATTAAACACAATGTGTCTCTCTAATTAATAACCACTCTTTAATTTTGATCAAATTTCTCCATTACATAGTACTATATTATAAAAAATTCGAGCCTCCATGTATTGGGACATAAATGTATACAACACTCTATAATCCACTAGAATACCAGGAAAATTGTAATGTTTCTATCATCTCTACTATTTTCTTATTTATTTTAAATTTAAATTAATTTTAATTTCCATATTGTTAACCATGTTTATTAGATTTAAGGTTTAAGAAATCAAATACCATTACTCAGCTATCATATCACACATTACCATTCTCTTAAAGAGGAACTTAAATAAATTGTGGATATTTTGATAAAGTTTTTGGAGAAAACCTTACCATGTAGCGATATCATTATATATCATTAAGCGTCAAGGTCTGCTCCAAAGAATGATGATAGAATGATGATACATTGGTATATCATGCATTTTCTTGGTGTTGGTGATATTGATGACAAATTTGTTCTCAAAGAATGGAAAGTTATTAATTTTTGATTATCTTGGAAAGTGTTTTTATATATTTCTACGATTTAACATAGCGTTATTATATAATTTTATGTGCAAAAATTCATAAGCGACAATATCTGATAGTGGCTATAATACATAAGTTGTATTACACAAAATGTGATAATATATTCTTGATTCTAGCAAACTACAATAATTATTGAATTCACTTTATATGTTGAAATATATGCGACCCTCCTAACCCTCCTAACACAGAGTCTTATATATTATTTTTATATATAAACAAGAAGTCATGAGTTGCTTATGTAATGAGAGCCAAATAGGTGAAACAAATTGAACATGAGATTTTGTACTCGTTCCATTCAACTTTTATCTGGTCTCAGGCATCACTTGATCTAATATTCGAGGAAAGACTTGATAACGTAATAGCAAGGCACACTCCCCTTGCAACGACAATAAGTTAAATGATTTATTCTTATATGCAGCTTAAGCAAAACACTGAAAATATTTTTTGTTTGATTATGTATTCTTTATGAGATGCATAGAAAGCAGAAACATGTTGAAACCATTATTTGTAGATATAATGTAAATATTACAAACCAGTTCATTTTATAGATGATTTAAGAATTACAAGTGCAATGATTTTAATTATAGTCAATTTTTATTTCATCATCTAATTGCTTACAAAATTTTAAGAATCAGATTATTTTGTGCTCATCTCTGTTTTACATTTTTGGATATTGTGTGACTATATGTTCATATCACAAGTTTGTTGTGGATGTCTGGGGCTGAAAACCTGCACTGAGAAAGATGAACGGTTTAGTCATATTAGTCATATTGTTACTGCGGTTATGGTACCTCCGTACATTGATAGTTGAGAAGTTATTAGAAGGGCATAAAATGATACAACTGGATCTTATGGCTTGGACTTAATAAACTGGCATGAAAGGATTGGAGGATAGATCATGTGAGAAATCTAAATGAGGTATATTGTCATTTCTTATATTCAATGTTATAGATTTTGTTGCATCTACACATTGACCACATACAAGATTAATAGTAAAATATGTTAGTTCCTCAATTCTCTTTGAGAAGCTTTAACAAAACTATGTTAAATTCATAATATGAGCCATAACCTTGTATCATACTTCCTTATGCAAAGGCCACACAATCACTCATAAACTAGACAAGTTATAAATATTTTCTCTCTATTTACCTCTTACTAACCATTTCGAAAAACAATGAAATATTTATAAATATTCTACTATAAACTTACGGGTGTTTTTTGTAGTTGCAAGTGATAGGCTGTGTTACTGGTATGGAGATGATTCTTAAGGATGTTGGGTACTTGGTACAACTTGGAAGTGGGGTTGCTGCTCTTGCATACTTGGAGAACAACATGCCAATGATTCCATCCTCTGAATTCCCCATTAGTGATTGCAGTAACTATTACTATTTCTAAATCATTTTATGCTAAATACTATGTAAAAAACATGCTTCATGTGGGTTGGTCTATAATAGACTTACTATATCTTAAACACTGCTTCTTGTATTGATTTGCATGTTTCTTTGTTGACTTATTTTTATGTAAATTTTATCAAATTTAAATGAGTATTTAAAGTGTTGTTAGGACTTGGTTTTAGTGGAACAAGTCTTGAATTTTGGTCTGACCAATTCTATTGAAAACATGAATTGTTAGTTTCTTGATGGATTATCTAGGTACAAGAAGGTAATTTAATTGACTAATTTATTTCAACTAAAAAAGATAAATGTTCATTTAAACTTAAAAGATAAATATTTAATTATTTAAATAAAGATAAATTAAATAGTCTTAAGGGTGGATTTATTAATTTACATATTTAGAATTTGGATCGAATCAATTTTTCTAAAAAACTATTGAATTTGGATTTTATACAAAATTTTGACGGCCAAGAATGACGCAAATTACAGCACGTCCGAATTAGATATATGTAAAAAACTTAATTTTATTACTTTTCATTTCTTCAAAAAATAATGTACATTTGTTAAATTTTCTTTAAATATATTAAAGATGTGTAGAATTTTTTCCGATTTAGAATTTTATCCCAAAATATTTTAGTGTAAAAAATTGGATGAAAAATAAAACTATCAAAAAAAATATTTCGATATTTTTAAAATTCTAAATTTGTGTAAATCCAAATTTTTTCTCTTTAGGAGAGAAGCAAAGTTTTATAATAAAATAGATGTTCAGGCACTTTTTTAAATATGACTTTCTTAAGATCGAATCAGACCAGTTTTTCAATTTTTTTATGGTTTATATTTAACACTAAATATAATGTATTTTTATATATCATTTATCAATATTAGGTAACTTATTTACATATATTGATTCAATAATAATTAGTCGATTTAGTTGTTATATAATTGGACTTTAAATTGGATACTGGATAATTGTTCATTATTTTTATCGAATTGTTTAAATTTATATTTTCTGTAAAATACTAGGTGTTGTTGGGAGGCGATAAAGATAAAATAATTTTTTTTTTCATATTCAGTATATAAAATATTTTCTTATTCATTTATTAATGTTGTGTATTTTTTTAGAAAAGACATATCAGTATTCATTAATCTTGACATTTACATATTTTATATAAGTTACTTTATAATTCAGGATTAAATATTTAAGTTTTATTTTTTACAATATTGTATTCTCCTTGTAAATTTGAGTAAGTAGATTTGAGAATAATGTGTTTGTTTTTATCATAACAATTTATGAGTTCATGTTCTTTATTTTATCCTTAAAATGACGTCTCAATAATGTGTTTAACATATTTTATTAGCAAGAAAATCATAAAAACAAATTTACACTATTGATATCATTTTAATTTAAATAAATATTGACTCTACTATGAATAATTCATATAAATTTCCAAAAGTTGATTGTTCAACGGTGTTAGTTTAACAAGATAATATCATTCAACAAAATAAAATATACGTGTTTAAATTATTTAATCTCCATTAGTTTATTTTGTAACTTTTTCCTAAAATTAAGAAAAGCCCTTTATAATAGAACATTATGCAATTTTTTGTGAGCATAGTTTGTACTCTTGTAATATATCATCCCAATTATTCTTCTGGTCAAAACTTGCTTCAATTCTTTTTCTTGCTGGTCAAGGCTTGCTTCTTCTTAGCGTTTGGCTTTCTGAATGAGCAGCAAAGTGTCCGACTTCATCACAATTATAGCACTTGATCTTTGACTTGTAATTTTCCCATACCTTGACTCCTTGCGATCATTCTTTCTTTAATTCCTCTTATCAAGGTAAAATTGGAGGAAGTAGAGCCTTTTTTTCAAAAACATTTTTTTTGAAGTCTATATAGCCCATATTTCTAAACTTTTTACCTAAAAGAGCATCAATTTGTAGGATATCTTCATCATGACCATGATCAATTTCACTTCCTGAATAATTTTGTAAGCCATCATGAGTATTTGAGACTCAGTGTAGACTATAAAATCATGGCCTTTCATTTTGAAATGGCTATTTCTTGCAAATTTCTCTCTTGTTTTTCCTTTATCCTGAGAGAAACATGTCTTGTCGCATTTCGTCTTACTTTTCTACTCCATCTCCAGGTCATTAGTTTTCAGAATTCCATATATCTTAACTAGAGACGTGTCTTCAAGATCATAGTTATGCATTATTGATATAACTTTCAAGTCACACTTTTGAGGACGTGCAAGAAGAATCTTCAAGTTTGAATCTGCTGGATCATACTCTATGTCAACAAGTGACAAATCATTTAACAATTTCTGAAATCTATCATAGATTTCAAACAAAGACTCATCAACTTTTGAGTCAAAGTGCTCATACTGGTGATTGAGTATTGTCCTTCCAATCTTCTTGATAGCCGTTATGCCTTACACTTAACCACCAAAGTGGCTCAAATTTCCTTGGTTGTTTTGCATCCAATAAACCAAGGGACATCACACTGTCTAGATTGTTATGCAAAAATGTCCAACTTTTCCATTTTTTTCTTGACCACAAATAGCAACAACCAGTTTCATGGGATAATGAGGTCCATCATAAATCCCTTCCAGTATTCAAGATGTGTTACGTGCACACATATAGTCATCTCAACTTTACAGAAATGATATTCATTAATTTTCAAGATTGGAAATTTGAGGGTTTCATATCTGCTCATATTGTTGTTGATTTGGTTTATGGCTAATGGTGACGACACATTTTGTTGAGTTTCATTATCTGCTTGTGGATCTTAAAGTAATTTTATATAAACACCAAGCTTTGATATAAATTTTTAGGCCTTCAATTACCTATAGAGGGGATCAATATAATTATAACAATCAAATCCAATTATGTACTCAATAATGAAGAATAGTTTTTATATTATTGAATAAAAACTTATTACAAAATTCTCTAGCTCAAGATGAGCAAATATCTTGAGAGCTTGTAGGTTATGTGTATGATAAAATAAATGCACCAGTTTTAACCTACTAGTGTTTACCTAATTTCTGCTTATATACTGCACACTTAGACAATCAATATAAAGATAAAATTAATAAGGAATCTGAATACATATGCTATAATATAAAAAAAATACTAATATGAACAATGTTGATGAGAAGTATTCATCAATAAATACTGATGAGGTCATTTTTGGTAAACTCTCATATGAAATACTAATGGAAAAAATGTGATAGTTATATACTAATATCATCAACTTTTGACACCAAATGTTTTGAAGGTTTATAAGCCATTTTTTAATTTTCAAGAAATCGCAACTCTATTTAATGTAAATGATAATAGTCATTTCATACCAAAGTCAATATAAATGATGAATTACTTAAAATCTTAGGCCAAACTTAGTAGAATATACTTCATCCCATAATACATGTTTTTTGAACTTTGTTCATGTAAAATTAATAATTTTACATATCTTTTTAAAATAATTATTTTTTTGAATTAAAGTTTAATATTAATAATTTTATTCAAAAAAGGAAATTCTAGAAATAATTTTTGTACGTATCTTCTTTATTCATCTTAAAAAATAATGGAATTATATTTTGGTACATATTTGACAAAATAATGTTCTTTTTGCATTTCATACCCACCTTGTGAAAAGTCCCAAAATTTGTTGGAAAACTTGTCTATTGAAAATTTTGAGTTACAAAACAAGTTTATAAATATAAGCATTGTTTTAAATAATTAATTTTCATTAAAATTGAAAATATTAAAAATATTGATTATAATTATGTTAAAGTACATATGGTCAAGTCAAACAACTTTTATACTTAGACACTATCAGTGCATTTCTCATGCAATTTCTTCCCAATTTAGATTTTTCCCAATCAACGAGTGAATGAATATGGTATATGTAGTGTTACCCACAATATATTGTCATTTTACATGTTCAAATCAAATTGACTAAGAATAAAATAAAAATCAACAATCATATTATTGTTCATTTTAATTCCTATGTTTAAATAAACATAGCAATTAGTAAATATTTTTAAAAATTGTATTGTCAAAAATTTGGTATGCTATCTTATACCTAGAGAAATTTAATTTGATTAAATGTTGTCATGGTAATATTAATTTTTACATGACCAATAATATGGGAATTATTGTGAGAGGTTTTTAAGACTTGAATGTATGATAGTAGTACTTCTATTATTCTTAGTTAGGATTGTAGAAGTACAAATATTATTGTTAGTTGAGGTGAGTAGGGAATTAATATATAATTTCACTAAATAAAATTTAAAATTGTCTAGAAAATATCATTTTTAGTTCAGTTTTTTATACAATGCTTACCACTTAATTTATAGAATCTCATTTTATTTACAATACAAAATAAATTAGAGTAATGCTTGTTTACTTATGGTTGTAAATCAACACCCAATTAGTTTGTATAATACATGGAGCAGACTTTGTTAAATTATATTTTTATAAAAAGAAAAAATTTGAATTTGAAATAAGAAATTGATACTAAGATAAAAAAAAATTTAAACTAAATTGGGCCCATTGAAACCCATGATATACAATTGGGCCTGCAAAATATAGGATATTCAGAAGGTAGGTAAAACCCTAATATCAGCAGAAACGCGCTTCCTTACAAACAAAATGAATTTGTACATGGCCATGAAAAAGGCCATGAAATAGTGTTTTGGAGTTATTTGTTTTTTCTATGAAAGAGTGTTTTGGTGCTCTAAGGTTAAACACATCTCCAAATGAATTTGTGGAGGACTAACCGAATGAAATGGTGGAAATTGATGTTGTTTAACAAAGTTAAGGTAATAATTTATATTTCCTGTTTCTTCATTTTCTTTTCATATGTGTTATTTGCATTATCTTTTGGTAGAAATAAAACACTAAAATAAGTATCCCATTTTCCTTGTATATATGTGTGTAGATTTAAATGGAATGTCACTTGTATTTGTTTTTACATGACCTCTATGTCAAGAATTATCCTTTAAAGATTATATGTCAGGGTTAGAAAAAAAGTCAGTTACATTTGTATTATTTTTTTTGTTCCTCATAAATAATCAAATACATGATATATGAAAAAAAGAAAATTTATAGAAAAGAAGCCCACACATTATTTATATTTTATGTTCATATTTGTTGAATTATACTATTAAATTTATTTTATGTTTATGTATGACCTTACTTTAGTGATATTTTCACACGAATTATATTTTTCTTGCTACTTGCAACAAGTTCCGAAAATAATGAAGAAAATGCTCCAAGTGCCTTCCCTTTCTCTTCATCAATATACCGTGTAAGGTTTCTTTGTTATTCTTTAACTTTTACCATGCCAATATATATTATTAATATAAATGCATATAGTACAAGTGGTTTTATGTGGGGTGTGTTTTTTTTCCTAATGTATATATGACAAACAACTCTAAATTACTCTTTGTTGACCTAATAAAACACGAAGTTTACTTATATTTGGAGTTTCCCATCTCACGAAGCCCCATCACTTTTTAACTTCATTTCACAACACACATGGTTGAAAATGAGATTTCTTACTTCATAGAGATGTAGGCTTTGTTTGGGAAATTTTTTATTGTTGGAAGAACATATATTTTCAATACATGAATAGGTAGGGTCACCATTTTCAGCCTCACTAGAACCCGTTCCTTAGTAACTTCTATAGATCCGTAACTATTTGAAAAGTATAGAGTTATGGTTTTTCTTTAATCGAGTAGTAATATTGTTGGCGGTGTCACTGGTGATGGTAATTTTACTAGTCCAATTGGTGGCACTAGTAGTCGTAATTTTAGGAGTGGAATTGGTGGTGGGATTGTTGGTGGTGAAGTTCGTGCTAACTTAAAAAGTATCATTGGTGGTAACTTTAATAATGGCATAAGTGGTAGTAGCATTAGTGGTATAATGGGTAGTTTTAAAAGTGGGATTGGTGGAAGCATGACTAGCATCTTTAGTGGTTACATTGGTGGTACCAGAAACGATAATATTAGTAGTGGATTTGCTGGCATTGATGGTGCCATTGGTTCGGGTGCTCTTATTAGTGCAATTGGTGGCATTGAAAGTGGTAATCTTTGCAGGAGAATTGGTGGTGGTATTATTGGTGTTGGTGTTGAAGTTCGTGCTAGCTTAAGCAGTTCCATTTATGGCCAGTTTAATTATGGTATTACAGGTGGTAGCTTTGATGTTATATTGGTTAGTCTTATTAGTGGCATTGGTGGTGGCATTGGTGGTGGCATTGGTGGTAGCTTAGTGGTCATATTGGTAGCTTAGTGGTGGTATTATTGGTGTTGGTGTTGAAGTTCGTGCTAGCTTAAGCAGTTCCATTTATGGCCAGTTTAATTATGGTATTACAGGTGGTAGCATTGATGTTATATTGGTTAGTCTTAGTAGTGGCAATTTATGGTAGCATTGTTGGTAGCTTGAGTGGTAGTACTGGTTGTATATTAGGTAATATTAGTAGTTGATTTAGCTTCAGAGATGGTGGTTGTGACGCCCTCAAAATCCGAGTCAGAAGTTTGGGGTTCACAACACACATATTATATAAACCTGTATATGAAATATTATATGCAATTACCCTTATTTACGCAACCACGGATCACAACAGGTTAACTTATTACGTCATACCAAATCCCAACTAGTTTAACTTACAACTGAAAATGAAATCATTCTTACAAACTTGCATAACTCAAACTAGTTGGTTCCAACTCAACCCGGAATCCTAGATCGCATACTGGACTGGGGGTCCTCATTACCAACAATTTCCATTTTAACTATAGAATGACTTAAACAGATTCACAAGGGTGAGCTAACCCGATTAAGGCACACAGCTCTGTTCTGTATACTGGATCCAAGGCACACATTGACCTAATATGACCACCAATCTGGTCTGACCACGAATATGTTCCATATTTAGAACGCTATCTAATTCTATAATAATTCAACATGATAAATATTGTAATTTAATAAAACAAAATCATAATTAACGTGGATAAAATATTTATTTCAGAGTATAAAGCAATTCATAAATATCACCAGAGTATATCAGGGTATGTATGAGGAATAGCTTACAGCCTGTAGGAGAATCAGGTATTACATGAATAATGGCTATACATGGTTTAGTTCACTATAACATAGAATTGCTTTCGCAACCAGATTTTTAAAACCATCCAAAAAATGTTTCTGGTGAAAGGTGATTTCATGTCTATTGCAAGGGATTTTAAAAACATTGCAACTGAATCAACAAAATTTCAAGGTCATTACAAATACATGTTATTGCAATAAATTATATAATCGTTATAGTAGATCAGAGATTTGTGCCCAAAAGTTAGGCGATCTTGTTCAAAACTTGTGAGCGAGCTTGCTGAAATTGTTTTCCCGGCTGTCTATTAAATAAACAAAAAAAACACAGGCTGTCAAACAATCTCCACTGCGCGAAAGATTAAATCTTTGCTGAAATATTTCTCTCAAACACTGAATATTAAATCTTTGTAAAGAGTAAAGCTCCAAGAAGAATAAATCTCAGAAAAGATTAAACCTTGAACGAAATGTATTTTTTCCCCAAATCATCTTTCCTAAAGTTCTTTCAATTCACTAAATTTAATTTAGGAGAAGATTAAATTTGTTCGATTATTGTTAATGATTGTTTAATTTACCTCCTTGCTTTTCTATTTCTATGTTATTTTGTGTTTGGGATCTTTTATCGATGTTACACTATGTGTTAATTAGGGTTTATTTATTAAATCATGTTTATGTGTCAATCGTGTCTTATTATCAGTTCTGAGTTGTATTGGGATTTGTTTGGAATGACAGTGGTATGAAATTGTGAGGTATCACTTGTCGTTGTAAAAGTAGAATTTGTATTTTGGACTTTTTGTTTGCTCCGTCTTCTGATAGTTTGTTAATCTTTATAGAATGAAGTACTACAAAGAAGAAATTCAATACTTTCAGAAGTTTTATTATATATTGAATCATTAAATAAAAAACTTGTGTCCAATCGCCTAGGTCATATAAAGGTGTTTGCATAATTGTTTATTAAGAATCAATTAAGCAAGTGTTATTATAATTCACATCTTATAATTTTTTTTACTGGTTTCATTTTAGAAAATGATAAAAGAAAATTGTGAGAAGATGACCCGAGCTACGGGAAGTGAGAACAAATATCTTGAAAGAAGAGATACCACAAGTGTCGATAACAAGAATAGTTCAAGGACGAAGAGGAGATATGTTATTAATACATATAACGAAGAAAATGACATCTATTGTATTGGTGGAGGACATTGATCTGCAACTATGACCTTCCTACCTACTACAGGAAAATGTATCAAGTTAACAAAAGTGGAAAGGTTGCCATCTTTTATAACATGGATTCCCTTGGATAGGTAAAATATTTTGTGCTCTTTTTTTTACAACTCCTTATCATTTGGTGATAAGGAATTAAATTAAATATTTACAAAACCCGGTACCTGACTTTCTCTTTGCATGGTGGTTTCTCCACAAACTTGATCAAATTGACTCATCAAAAAAGCATCTTCTGCTCAAGATTAAACATCAGAGTCTGGAGGAACATCTCGATTTGGTCACTTTGGCTTTGTTTGGGTTAAGAATTGATATTTTATGGCATTATATAGGTTGGAATGGAGATCTATTGATATAACGATTAAAGTTCTCTTTTACAACTTAAAAAAACTTTGGTACACTTTATTTTCTACTTTTTACCATGTACCAGATTCAAGTATCTGCCACTAGCACTTAATTTGTTAATTATATGGATAAAAAGGATTTTAACATAGAATTGATTTGTTGAAAAATATGTGTAAGTAAAACTAAATTGAACACAATGTGTCTCTCTAATTAATAACCACTCTTTAATTTTGATCAAATTTCTCCATTGCAAAGTAATACATTATAAAAAATTAGAGCCTCCACGTATTGAGAAATACATGTATACGACACTCTATAATCCACCACACCAGCATACCAGGAAAATTGTAATGTTTCTATCATATCTACTATTTTCTTATTTATTTTAAATTTAGATTAATTTTAATTTCCATTTTGTTAACCATGTTTATTATATTTAAGGTTTAAGAAATCAAATACCATTACTCAACTATCATAACACACATTACCATTCTCTTATAAAGGAACTTAGATAAATTGGGGATATTTTGATAAAGTTTTTGGAGAAAACCTTACCATTTAGTGATATCATTATATATCATTAAGCGTGAAGATCTACTCCAAAGAATGATGATCCATTGGTACATCAAGCATTTTCATGGTGTTGGTGATATTGATGACAAAGTTGTTCTCAGAGAACGGAAAGTTATAAATTTTTGATTATCTTGGAAAGTGTTTTTATATATTTCTACGATTTAACATAGCGTTATTATATGATTTTATGTGCAAAAATTCATAAGTGACAATATTTGATAGTGGCTATAATATATAAGTTGTATTACACAAAATGTGATCATATATTCTTGATTCTAGCAAACTAAAATAATTATTGAATTCACTTTATATGTTGAAATATATCTCACCCTCGTAACCGTCTTAACACAGAGTCTTATATATTATTTTTATATATAAACAAGAAGTCATGAGTTGCTTATGTAATGAGAGCCAAAAAGGTGAAACAAATTGAACACAAGATTTTGTTCTCGTTCCATTCAACTTTTATCTGGTCTCAGAGAATCACTTGATCTAATTATCGAGGAAAGACTTGATAAGGTAATACCAAGGCACACTCGCCTTGCAACAACAACAAGTTAAATGCTTTGTTCTTATATGCAGCTTAAGCAAAACACTGAAAATACTTTTTGTTTGATTATGTATTCTTTGTGAGATGAATAGAAAGTAGAAACATGTTGAAACCTTTATTTATAGATACAATGTAAATATTACACACCAGTTTAGTTTATAGATGATTTAAGAATTACAAGTACAATGATTTTAATTATAGTCGATTTGTATTTCATCATCGAATTTCTTACAGAATTTTAAGAATCGGATTATTCGGTGCTCATCTCTGTTTTACATTTTTGGATATTGTGTGACTATATGTTCATATCACAGGTTTGTTGTGGAGGCCTGGGGGCTGAAAAACTGCACTGAGAAAGATGACCGGTTAAGTCATATTAGTCATATTGTTACTGCGGTTATGGTACCTGCGTACATTGATAGTTCAGAAGTTATTAGAAGGGCATAGAATGATACAACTGGATCTTATGGCTTGGACTTAATAAAGTAGTATGAAAGGATTCGAGGATAGATCATGTGAGAAATCTAAATGAGGCATATTGTCATTTCTTATATTCAATGTTATAGATTTTGTTGCATCTACATATTGACCAGAGACAAGATTAATAGTAAAATATGTTAGTTCTTCAATTCTCTTTGAGAAGCTTTAACAAAACTATGTCAAATTCATAATATGGGCCATAACCTTGTATCATACTTCCTTTTGCTAAGGCCACACAATCACTCATAAACCAGACAAGTTATAAATATTTTCCCTATTTACCTCTTCCTAACCATTTCGAAAAAGAATGAAATATATATAAATATTCTACTATAGACTTACAGGTGTTTTCTGTAGTGGAAAGTGATAGGCTTGTTGGAATAATCTTAAATTTAGTTATTAATATGTTTTTTATTAGTTTTGAATAAATTGTATAGGCCTTAATGAACTTTGTGTTGGTTAGCACAACAGTAATTGTAGACCAGGTCATATTTCAGTTTCAGCATTATCAGGGAAGTTGAAGTAGTGGAGTCATGCTAGGATGTTCAGTTGCTATTTTTTAGATATCACGTTATATGTCTAGACTAGTATATATTAGATTGTATGCATTCAGTTTGATAACAAGGAATGAGAAGCAGCTTTATTTTCTTCTCCATACACAGCAACCATGTGCTAAACCCTGTACTTTGTATCTAAAGCACAAGCCCATCACAATTTTTATTCTACACTTGGTATCAGAGCATAATGGTTAGGTTCCTGTATACCTTAATATCAACCCAAGCACACAAATAAAATCATGTAAACATCTAAAGCAAAAGAAAGGTTTGTGGGCTTAAGCTATCCAATGTTACCGAGAAGCAATTATACAACATGGTCCCTAAAGATGAAAGTTATCATGAAGGCGCAAGGAGTTTGGTGTACAATCGAGCGGAAGGATCCTAAGGGGGCCGTGGATGAGAAAATTGTTCAAGTGGCACTTGCAGCAATATATCAAGGTGTGCCCGAAGATGTGTTGCTGTCCATTGCTGAAAAAGAAACAGCTAAGGAAGCATGGGAAGCGATCAAGATGATGTGTATGGGTGTGGAAAGAGTAAAAGAAGCAAAAGTGCAGACGTTAAAAGGCAAGTTCTAGTCCTTAATCATGAAGGAAACGGATAAAATCGAAGATTTTTGTATGAAGTTGAGTGGGATTGTGACTAATATCCGGGTCCTTGGCGAAACAATGGAAGAATCGGGTGTTGTGAGAAAAATTCTACGTGCAGTTCCATATAAGTTTCTTCAAATAGCTTCAAACATAGAGCAATTTGGAGACGTTAAGGGGATGACAGTTGAAGAGGTAGTTGGTCGTCTCAAAGCTCACGAAGAAAGGATGAAGGGCAGGTTTGAGAGCGTAGATGGACAACTTCTTCTGACATCTCTGAATCAAAGACCTAGAGGTTGTTCTTTCCGTGACAAGGGCAGGATAAAGTGTTACAACTTTAATACTATGGGACACTATGCTGCGGAATGTGATAAACCCCGGAGGGAAAGAGAGAAGAGACAAGAAGTGAACCTCGCACAGATTGAGGATGATGAGCCGGCATTATTATAGACAGAAGAATGATGTCAGACGGGCAAAATAAAAGATGCTAGATGGGTAAATAGAAGTGCCAGATGGGAAGGATTTTTTTAAAGCCAAAAGGGCTAAATTTAAGTGCCATATGGACAAAGAAGTTGAAAGCCAAACGGGTTAGGATGAATGTCAGACGGGCTAATCCAAATGAGTTCATGATAAATTTAAGATTAAGGGGGTGATTGTTGGAATAATCTTAAATTTAGTTATTAATTTATGTTTTATTAGTTTTGAATAAATTATATAGGCCTTAGTGAACGTTGTGTTTGTTAGCACAACAGTAACTGGAGACCAGGTCATAGTTCAGTTTCAGCATTATCAGGGAAGTTGAAGTAGTGGAGTCATGCTACGAAGTTCAGTTGCTATTTTTTAGATATCACGTTATATGTCTAGACTAGTATATATTAGATTGTATGCATTCAGTTTGATAACAAGGAATGAGAAGCAACTTTATTTTCTTCTCCATAGGCAGCCATGTGCTAAACACTGCAGTTTGTATCTAAAGCACAAGCCCATCACAATTTTTATTCTACAAGGCTGACTAGTATGGAGATGACTCTTAAGGATGTTGGTTACTTGGTACAACTTGGAAATGGAGTTGTTGTTGCTTCTCCATACTTGGAGAACAACATGCCAATGATTCCATCCTCTGAATTACCCATTAGTGATTGCCATTTTATGCTAAATACTATGTAAAAAATATGCTTCATGTGCCGTGATCTTTAGTAGACTTACTATATCTTAAACACTGCTTCTTGTATTGATTTGCACATTTCTTTGTTGACTTATTTTTATGTAAATTTTATCAAATTCAAATGAGTATTTAAAGTGTTGTTAAGACTTGGTTTTAGTGGAACAAGTCTTGAATTTTGGTGTGACTAATTCTATTGAAAACATGAATTGTTAGTTTCTTGATGGATTATCTAGGTAGAGGAAGATAAATCCAATTAGATGTTATTTTGCTTGCTTAAATAACAATAATAACTCTTGACTTATAAAGTGTGAAATATTATAGGTTCTATTAGCAGATAAAAATAAATTTTTGGTAGAATAGAAAGCCAATGTTCATTTCAACTTAAAAGATAAATATTTAATAATTTAAATAAAGATAAATTAATTAGTGTTAAGGGTGGTTTAATTAATTTACATATTTAGAATTTGGATCAAATCAATTTTTCTAAAAAAATAATGAATCTCGATTTTATACAAAATTGTGAGGCCCAAGAATGGCGCAAATTACGGCAAGTCCGAATTAGATATATGTAAAAAACTTAATTTTATTACTTTTCGTTTCTTCGAAAAATAATGTACATTTGTTAAATTTTCTTTAAATATATTAAAGATGTGTAAAATTTTATCTGATTTAGAATTTTGTCCCAAAATATTTTATTCTAAAAAATTGGATGAAAAATAAAACTATCCAAAAAAATTATTTCGATATTTTTAAAATTCTGAATTTGAGTTAATCCAAGTTTTTTCTCTTTAGGAGAGAAGCAAAGTTTTATAATAAAATATTTGTTCAGAGAGCTTGGGGCCTTTTTAAATAAGACTTTCTTAAGATCGAATCACACGAGTTTTTCAATTTTTTATGGTTTATATTTAACACTAAATATAATGTATTTTTATATATCCTTTATCAATATTAAGTACCTTATTTACAAATATTGATTCAATAATAATTAGTTAATTTAGTTGTTATATAATTTTTTTTAAAAGATAAAACAATTTTTTTTTTCATATTCACTATATAACATATTTTCTTATTCATTTATTAATGTTGTGTATTTTTTTAGAAAAGACATATCAATATTCATTAATCTTGACATTTACATATTTTATATAGGTTACTTTATAATTCAAGATTATGTATTTAATTTGTTCAATTTATTTTACAAACATAAATATTTTTATGATGATTATTTAAGTTTTATTTTTCACAATATTTTATTTTCCTTGTAAATTTGAGTACGTAGATTTGAGAATAATGTGTTTTTTTATCATAACAATTTATGAGTTCATGTTATTTATTTTATCCTTAAAATGACGTCTCAATAATGTGTTTAACATATTTTATTAGCAAGAAAATCATAAAAACTAATTTACACTAATTGATATCATTTCAATTTAAATAAATATTGACTTTATAAGATAATATCATTCAACAAAATAAAATATACATGTTTAAATTATTTAATCTCCATTAATTTATTTTGTAAATTTTACCTAAATTTATGAAAAGCCCTTTATAATAGAAAAAAGTTAAATCATATATAAAATAAAATTTACTTTGTTAGAAATACACAACATTATCCAATTTTTTGTGAGCATAGTTTGTACTCTTGTAATGTATCATCCCAATTGTTCTTCTGGTTAAAACTTGCTTCCATTCTTCTTCTTGCTCATCAAGGCTTGCATCTTCTCATCATTTCGCTTTGTGAATGAGCAGCAAAGTGTCAGACTTCATCACAATTATAGCACTTGATCTTTGACTTGTAATTTTCCCATACCTTGACTCCATACAATCATTCTTCCTTTAATTCCTCTTATCAGGGTAAAGTTGGAGGAACTAGAGCCTTTTTTTTAAAAATATTTTTTTTGAAGTATATATAGCCCATATTTCTAAACTTTTTAACTAAAAGAGCATCAATTTGTAGGATATCTTCATCATTACCATGATCAATTTGAGTTCCTGAATAATTTTGTAAGTCATCATGAGTATTTGAGACTCAGTGTCAGACTATACAATCATGTCCTTTCATTTTGAAATGGCTATTTCTTGCAAATTTCTCTCTTGTTTTTCCTCTACCGTGAGAGAAACATGTCTTGTCCCATTTCGTCTTACTTTTCTACTCCATCTCTAGTTCATTAGTTTTCAGAATTTCTTATATCTCCCATAGAGATGTGTCTTCAAGATTATAGTTATCCGTTATTGATATAACTTTCAAGTCATACTTTTGAGGAAGTGCAAGAAGAACCTTCAAGTTTGAATTTGCTAGATCATACTCTATGTCAACAAGTGACAAATCATTCAACAATTTCTGAAATCTATCATAGATTTCAAACAAAGACTCATCAACTTTTGAGTCAAAGTGCTTATACTGGTGATTGAGTATTGTCCTTCGAATCTTCTTGATAGCCGTTGTGCCGTACACTTAACCACCAAAGTGTCTCAAATTTCCTTGGTTGTTTTGCATCCAATAAACCTAGGGAACATCATAGTGTCTAGATTGTTATGCAAAAATGTCAGACTTTTGCATTTTTTCTTGACCACAAATAACAACAACCAATTTCATGGGCTAATGAGGTCCATCATAAATCCCTTCCAGTATTCACGATCTGTTACCTGCAAACATATAGTCATCTAGTCTTCACAGAAATGATATTCATTAATTTTCAAGATTGGAAATTTGAGTGTTTCATATCTGCTCATATTGTTGTTGATTTGGTTTATGGCAAATGGTGACAACACATTTTTTTGAGTTTCATTATCTGCCATTAATGATTATTTTCTGGATCTTAAAGTGATTTTATATAAACACCAAGTTTTGATATCAAATTTTAGGCCTTCAATTACCTATAGAAGGGGTCAATATAATTATAAAAATCAAATCCAATTATTTACACAATAATGAAGAATAGTTTTTATATTATTGAATAAAAACTTATTACAAAATTCTCTAGCTCAACATGAGCAAATATCTTGAGAACTTGTAGGTTATGTGAATGATAAAATAAATGCAACAGTGTTAACCTACTAGTGTTAACCTAATTTGTGCTTATATATTGCACACTTAATCAATAACGAATCCTAATACATATGCTATAATATCAAAAAAATACTAATATGAACAACCTTGATGAGAAGTATTGATCAATAAATACTGATGAGGTCATTTTTGTTAAACTCTCATATGAAATACTAATGGAAAAAATGTGATAGTTATATACTAATATCATCAACTTTTGACACCAAATTGTTTGAAGTTTTATAAGCCATTTTTTAATTTTCAGGAAATCAGAACTCAATTCCCATCCACATCTGTAGGTTCCGCCTTTGGACAAAAATTGAGGTATGTTCTGGGATTTGACAAACTTTGAATTTAAATTTTGATCTCCTTTTTTAATAGTTTTTCTCGGAATTTGGTGATCTTATTATTTTTTTATATTTTCTTAAAATATTTGCAAGAAAAGAAATGTTTATTCAAATAATTAACTTGGATTAAAATTACTCAAAGAACTATAAAAAATGGTGAGTACATAATATAAGTAATGTAAATGATATTTAAATAATTTTAATATATTTTTGTAAGCATTAATCATTTATCGAAAACATATTTTCATTATAAAATTTTCTCAACTGAAGTTAGAAACTTATAATTTTCTGCTTAAATGATTACTTTGCATGATTATTAAAATATTTTTTTTAAAAAAATATATTTTCTAACACTAATATAACCGGTAGATTCAAATCATAACTAAAAAATTACAAAGTTGGTATGGAATTTAACTAGTCATTTTCTATTATTTGTTATATAGAAAAAAAATGCATATTGGGCCATAAGAGTCATTTCATACCAAAGTCAATATAAATGATGAATAGGCTAAACTTAGTAGAATATACTTCATCCCATAATACATGTTTTTGAACTTTGTTCATGTAAAATTAATAATTTTACATATCATTTTAAAATAATTATTTTTTTGAATTAAAGTTTAATATTAATAATTTTATTCAAAGAAGAAAATTCTAGAAGTAATTTTTGTACTATCCTTTTTATTCATCTCAAAAAAATAATGGAATTATATTTTGGTACATATTTGACAATATAATGTTCTCTTTGCATTTCATACCCACTTTGTGAAAAGACTCAAAATTTGTTGGAAAACTTGTCTATTGAAAATTTTGAGTTACAAAACAAGTTTATAAATATAAGCATTGTTTTAAATAATAAATTTTCATTAAAATTGAAAATATTAAAAATATTCATTATAATTATGTTAAAGTACATATGGTCAAGTCAAACAACTTATATACTTAGACACTATCAGCTGCATTTCTCATTCAATTTCTTCCCAATTTAGATTTTTCCCAATCAAACCAGTGAATGAATATGGTATATGTAGTGTTACCCACAATATAATGTCATTTTACATGTTCAAATCAAATTGACTAAGAATAAAATAAAAATCAACAATCATATTATCATTCATTTTAATTCCTATGTTTAAATAAAGATAGCAAATAGTAAATATTTTTAAAATTGTATCATTTTTGGGATACGTATAACTTGTTTGTCAAAAATTTGGAATGCTATCTTATACCTCTAGAAATTTAATTTGATTAAATGTTGTTATGGTAATATTAATTTTTACATGACCAATAATATCTGAATTATTGTGAGAGGTTTTTAAGACTTGAATGTATGATAGTAGTACTTCTATTATTCTTAGTTAGGGTTGTAGTAGTACACATATTATTGTTAGTTGAGGTCAGTAGGGAATTTATATATAATTTCACTAAATAAAATTTAATTTTCGAGAAAATATCATTTTTAGTTAAGTTTTTTATAAAATTCTTACCACTTAATTTATAGAATCTCATTTTATTTACAATACAAAATAAATTAGAGTAATGCTTGTTTACTTATGGTTGTAAATCAACACCCAATTAGTTTGTATAATACATGGAGCAACTTTGTTAAATTATATTTTTATAAAAAGGAAAAATTTGAATTTGTAATAAGAAATTGATACTAAGATAAAAAACAATTTAAATTAATTGGGCCCATTGAAACCGATGATATAGAATTGGGCCTGCAAAATATAGGATATTAAAAAGGTAGGTAAAACCCTAATATCAGCACAAGGGGCCCCCTTACAAATAAAATGAATTTGTACATGGCCATCAAATAGGCCATGAAATAGTATTTTGGAGTTATTTGTATTCTCTATGAAAGAGTGTTTGGGTGCTCTAAGGTTAAACACATCTCCACCTGTTTCTTCATTTTCTTTTCATATGTGTTATTTGCATAAACTTTTGGTAGAAATCAAACACTGAAATAAGTATCCCATTTTCTTGGTATATATGTATCTAGAGTTACATGGAATATTGCTTGTATTTATTTTTACATGACCTCTATGTCAAGAATTATCCTTTCAAGATTATATGTTAAGGTTAGAAAAAAAATCAGTTACATTTGTATTAATTTTTTTGTTCCTCATAAATAATCAAATACATGATATATGAAAGAAATGAAAATTTATAGAACAGAAGCCCACTCATTATTTATATTTTATATTCATATTTGTTGAATTATACTATTAAATTTATTCTATGTTTATGTATGACCTTACTTTAGAGACATTTTCACACGAATTATATTTTTCTAGCTACTTGCAACAAATTCCGAAAACAATGAAGAAAATGCTCTGAATGCCTCTCCTTTCTCTTCATCAATATACCGTGTAAGGTTTCTTTGTTATTCTTTAACTTTTACCATGCCAATATATATTATTAATATAAATGCAGATAGTACAAGTGGATCTATGTGGGGTTTGTTTTTTTTTCTAATGTATATATGACGAACAACTCTAAATTACTCTTTGTTGACCTAATAAAATACGAAGTTTACTTATATTCGGAGTTTTCCATCTCACGAAGCCCCATCACTTTTTAACTTTATTTCACAATACACATGGTTGAAAATGAGATTTCTTACTTGATAGAGATGTAGGCTTTGTTTGGGAAATTTTTTAGTGTTGGAAAAACTTATATTTTCAATACATGAATAGGTAGGGTCACCATTTTCAGCCTCACTAGAACCCGTTGCTTAGTAATATTATTGGCGGTGTCACTGGTGATGGTAATTTTACTAGTCCAATTGGTTGCACTAGTAGTCGTAATCTTAGGAGTGGAATTGGTGGTGGGATTGTTGGTGGTGAAGTTCGTGCTAATTTAAGGAGTATCATTGGTGGTAACTTTAATAATGGCATAAGTGGTAGTAGCATTGGTGGTATATTGGGTAGTTTTAAAAGTGGGATTGGTGGCAGCATGACTAGCATCTTTAGTGGTTTCATTGGTGGTACCAGAAACGATAATATTAGTAGTGGATTTGCTGGCATTGATGGTGCCATTGGTCCTGGTGCTCTTATTAGTGCAATTGGTGGCATCGAAAGCGGTAATCTTTGTAGGAGAATTGGTGGTGGTATTATTGGTGTTGGTGTTGAACTTTGTGCTAGCTTAAGCAGTTCCATTTATGGCCAGTTTAATTATGGTATTACAGGTGGTAGCTTTGATGTTATATTTGTTAGTCTTAGTAGTCGCATTGGTGGTAGCTCAGTAGTCGTATTGGTAGCTTAGTGGTGGTATTATTGGTGTTGATGTTGAAGTTCGTGCTAGCTTAAGTAGTTCCATTTATGGCCAGTTTAATTATGGTATTACAGGTGGTAGCATTGATGTTATATTGGTTAGTCTTAGTAGTGGCAATTTATGGTAGCATTGTTGGTAACTTTAGTGGTAGTACTGGTTGTATATTAGGTAATATTAGTAGTTGATTTAGCTTCAGAGATGGTGGTTGTGACGCCCTCCAAACCCGGGTCAGAAGTTTGGGGTTCACAACACACATATTATATAAACCTGTATATGAAATATTATATGCAATTACCCTTATTTACGCAACCACGAATCATAACAGGTTAAAGTATGAGAAACTAACCACAACCTTGACTGTTATTACGTCATCCCAAATCCCAACTAGTTTAACTTACAACTGAAAATGAAATCATTCTTACAAACTTGCATAACTCAAACTAGCTCGATCCAACTCAACCCGGAATCCTAGATCGCATGTTGGACTGGGGATCCTCGTTACCAATAATTTCCATTTTAACTGTAGAATGACTTAAACAGATTCACAAGGGTTAGCTAACTAGCTCAGCAAGTTATAATAACAATAACTGAGTGTTAACAATGATCAATTGGAATGATTCATAGGAATCAAGTTCCTTGTTAAGCAATTATTAGAACTGGAAATTCATTTTTAACTTTAAAATCAAGGTTAGGCTGCTGATCAGTGACACACTAACCCGATTAAGGCACACAGCTATGTTCTCTATACTGGATCCAAGGCCCACATTGGCCTAATATGACCACCAATCTGGTCTGACACGAATCTGTTCAATATTTAGAAACCTATCCAATTCTATAACAATTCAACATGATAAATATTGTAATTCAATAAAATAGAATCATAATTAACATTGATAAAATATTTATTTCAGAGTATAAAGTAATTCATAAATATCACCAGAGTATATCAGGGTATGTATGAGGAATAACTTCCAGCCTGTAGGAGAATCATGTATTAGATGAATAATGGTTATACAAGGTTTAGTTCACTATACCATAGAATTGCTTTCGCAACCAGATTTTTAAAACTATCCAAAAAACGTTGCTGTTGAAAGGTGATTTCATGTCTATTGCAAGGGATTTTAAAAACATTACAACTTAATCAACAAAATTTTGAGGCGTTACAAATACATGTTATTGCATTACATTATAGAGTTATGGTTTTTCTTTAATCCAGTAGTAATATTGTTGGCGGTGTCACTGGTGATGGTAATTTTACTAGTCCAATTGGTTGCACTAGTAGTCGTAATCTTAGGAGTGGAATTGGTGGTGGGATTGTTGGTGGTGAAGTTCGTGCTAATTTAAGGAGTATCATTGGTGGTAACTTTAATAATAGCATAAGTGGTAGTAGCATTGGTGGTATATTGGGTAGTTTTAAAAGTGGGATTGGTGGCAGCATGACTAGCATCTTTAGTGGTTTCATTGGTGGTACCAGAAACGATAATATTAGTAGTGGATTTGCTGGCATTGATGGTGCCATTGGTCCTGGTGCTCTTATTAGTGCAATTGGTGGCATCGAAAGCGGTAATCTTTGCAGGAGAATTGGTGGTGGTATTATTGGTGTTGGTGTTGAACTTTGTGCTAGCTTAAGCAGTTCCATTTATGGCCAGTTTAATTATGGTATTACAGGTGGTAGCTTTGATGTTATATTGGTTAGTCTTAGTAGTGGCATTGGTGGTAGCTCAGTAGTCGTATTGGTAGCTTAGTGGTGGTATTATTGGTGTTGATGTTGAAGTTCGTGCTAGCTTAAGTAGTTCCATTTATGGCCAGTTTAATTATGGTATTACAGGTGGTAGCATTGATGTTATATTGGTTAGTCTTAGTAGTGGCAATTTATGGTAGCATTGTTGGTAACTTTAGTGGTAGTACTGGTTGTATATTAGGTAATATTAGTAGTTGATTTAGCTTCAGAGATGGTGGTTGTGACGCCCTCCAAACCCGGGTCAGAAGTTTGGGGTTCACAACACACATATTATATAAACCTGTATATGAAATATTATATGCAATTACCCTTATTTACGCAACCACGGATCATAACAGGTTAAAGTATGAGAAACTAACCACAACCTTGACTGTTATTACGTCATCCCAAATCCCAACTAGTTTAACTTACAACTGAAAATGAAATCATTCTTACAAACTTGCATAACTCAAACTAGCTCGATCCAACTCAACCCGGAATCCTAGATCGCATGTTGGACTAGGGATCCTCGTTACCAATAATTTCCATTTTAACTGTAGAATGACTTAAACAGATTCACAAGGGTTAGCTAACTAGCTCAGCAAGTTATAATAACAATAACTGAGTGTTAACAATGATCAATTGGAATGATTCATAGGAATCAAGTTCCTTGTTAAGCAATTATTAGAACTGGAAATTCATTTTTAACTTTAAAATCAAGGTTAGGCTGCTGATCAGTGACACACTAACCCGATTACGGCACACAGCTATGTTCTCTATACTGGATCCAAGGCCCACATTGGCCTAATATGACCACCAATCTGGTCTGACACGAATCTGTTCAATATTTAGAAACCTATCCAATTCTATAACAATTCAACATGATAAATATTGTAATTCAATAAAATAGAATCATAATTAACATTGATAAAATATTTATTTCAGAGCATAAAGTAATTCATAAATATCACCAGAGTATATCAGGGTATGTATGAGGAATAACTTCCAGCCTGTAGGAGAATCAGGTATTAGATGAATAATGGTTATACAAGGTTTAGTTCACTATACCATAGAATTGCTTTCGCAACCAGATTTTTAAAACTATCCAAAAAACGTTGCTGTTGAAAGGTGATTTCATGTCTATTGCAAGGGATTTTAAAAACATTGCAACTTAATCAACAAAATTTTGAGGCGTTACAAATACATGTTATTGCATTACATTATAGAGTTATGGTTTTTCTTTAATCCAGTAGTAATATTATTGGCGGTGTCACTGGGGATGGTAATTTTACTAGTCCAATTGGTTGCACTAGTAGTCGTAATCTTAGGAGTGGAATTGGTGGTGGGATTGTTGGTGGTGAAGTTCGTGCTAATTTAAGGAGTATCATTGGTGGTAACTTTAATAATGGCATAAGTGGTAGTAGCATTGGTGGTATATTGGGTAGTTTTAAAAGTGGGATTGGTGGCAGCATGACTAGCATCTTTAGTGGTTTCATTGGTGGTACCAGAAACGATAATATTAGTAGTGGATTTGCTGGCATTGATGGTGCCATTGGTCCTGGTGCTCTTATTAGTGCAATTGGTGGCATCGAAAGCGGTAATCTTTGCAGGAGAATTGGTGGTGGTATTATTGGTGTTGGTGTTGAACTTTGTGCTAGCTTAAGCAGTTCCATTTATGGCCAGTTTAATTATGGTATTACAGGTGGTAGCTTTGATGTTATATTGGTTAGTCTTAGTAGTGGCATTGGTGGTAGCTCAGTAGTCGTATTGGTAGCTTAGTGGTGGTATTATTGGTGTTGATGTTGAAGTTCGTGCTAGCTTAAGCAGTTCCATTTATGGCCAGTTTAATTATGGTATTACAGGTGGTAGCATTGATGTTATATTGGTTAGTCTTAGTAGTGGCAATTTATGGTAGCATTGTTGGTAACTTTAGTGGTAGTACTGGTTGTATATTAGGTAATATTAGTAGTTGATTTAGCTTCAGAGATGGTGGTTGTGACGCCCTCCAAACCCGGGTCAGATGTTTGGGGTTCACAACACACATATTATATAAACCTGTATATGAAATATTATATGCAATTACCCTTATTTACGCAACCACGGATCATAACAG
Organism: Apium graveolens; assembly: GCF_009905375.1. Taxonomy (NCBI): domain Eukaryota; kingdom Viridiplantae; phylum Streptophyta; class Magnoliopsida; order Apiales; family Apiaceae; genus Apium; species Apium graveolens. The sequence continues at coordinate 295,882,775 of NC_133652.1, read as the reverse complement.
GTTAAAGTATGAGAAACTAACCACAACCTTGACTGTTATTACGTCATCCCAAATCCCAACTAGTTTAACTTACAACTGAAAATGAAATCATTCTTACAAACTTGCATAACTCAAACTAGCTCGATCCAACTCAACCCGGAATCCTAGATCGCATGTTGGACTGGGGATCCTCGTTACCAATAATTTCCATTTTAACTGTAGAATTACTTAAACAGATTCACAAGGGTTAGCTAACTAGCTCAGCAAGTTATAATAACAATAACTGAGTGTTAACAATGATCAATTGGAATGATTCATAGGAATCAAGTTCCTTGTTAAGCAATTATTAGAACTGGAAATTCATTTTTAACTTTAAAATCAAGGTTAGGCTGCTGATCAGTGACACACTAACCCGATTAAGGCACACAGCTATGTTCTCTATACTGGATCCAAGGCCCACATTGGCCTAATATGACCACCAATCTGGTCTGACACGAATCTGTTCAATATTTAGAAACCTATCCAATTCTATAACAATTCAACATGATAAATATTGTAATTCAATAAAATAGAATCATAATTAACATTGATAAAATATTTATTTCAGAGCATAAAGTAATTCATAAATATCACCAGAGTATATCAGGGTATGTATGAGGAATAACTTCCAGCCTGTAGGAGAATCATGTATTAGATGAATAATGGTTATACAAGGTTTAGTTCACTATACCATAGAATTGCTTTCGCAACCAGATTTTTAAAACTATCCAAAAAACGTTGCTGTTGAAAGGTGATTTCATATCTATTGCAAGGGATTTTAAAAACATTGCAACTGAATCAACAAAATTTTGAGGCGTTACAAATACATGTTATTGCATTACATTATAGAGTTATGGTTTTTCTTTAATCCAGTAGTAATATTGTTGGCGGTGTCACTGGTGATGGTAATTTTACTAGTCCAATTGGTTGCACTAGTAGTCGTAATCTTAGGAGTGGAATTGGTGGTGGGATTGTTGGTGGTGAAGTTCGTGCTAATTTAAGGAGTATCATTGGTGGTAACTTTAATATTGGCATAAGTGGTAGTAGCATTGGTGGTATATTGGGTAGTTTTAAAAGTGGGATTGGTGGCAGCATGACTAGCATCTTCAGTGGTTTCATTGGTGGTACCAGAAACGATAATATTAGTAGTGGATTTGCTGGCATTGATGGTGCCATTGGTCCTGGTGCTCTTATTAGTGCAATTGGTGGCATCGAAAGTGGTAATCTTTGCAGGAAAATTGGTGGTGGTATTATTGGTGTTGGTGTTGAACTTTGTACTAGCTTAAGCAGTTCCATTTATGGCCAGTTTAATTATGGTATTACAGGTGGTAGCTTTGATGTTATATTGGTTAGTCTTAGTAGTGGCATTGGTGGTAGCTCAGTAGTCGTATTGGTAGCTTAGTGGTGGTATTATTGGTGTTGATGTTGAAGTTCGTGCTAGCTTAAACAGTTCCATTTATGGCCAGTTTAATTATGGTATTACAGGTGGTAGCTTTGATGTTATATTGGTTAGTCTTAGTAGTGGCATTGGTGGTAGCTCAGTAGTCGTATTGGTAGCTTAGTGGTGGTATTATTGGTGTTGATGTTGAAGTTCGTGCTAGCTTAAGCAGTTCCATTTATGGCCAGTTTAATTATGGTGTTACAGGTGGTAGCATTGATGTTATATTGGTTAGTCTTAGTTGTGGCAATTTATGGTAGCATTGTTGGTAACTTTAGTGGTAGTACTGGTTGTATATTAGGTAATATTAGTAGTTGATTTAGCTTCAGAGATGGTGGTTGTGACGCCCTCCAAACCCGGGTCAGAAGTTTGGGGTTCACAACACACATATTATATAAACCTGTATATGAAATATTATATGCAATTACCCTTATCTACGCAACCACGGATCATAACAGGTTAAAGTATGAGAAACTAACCACAACCTTGACTGTTATTACGTCATCCCAAATCCCAACTAGTTTAACTTAAAACTGAAAATGAAATCATTCTTACAAACTTGCATAACTCAAACTAGCTCGATCCAACTCAACCCGGAATCCTAGATCGCATGTTGGACTGGGGATCCTCGTTACCAATAATTTCCATTTTAACTGTAGAATGACTTAAAAAGATTCACAAGGGTTAGCTAACTAGCTCAGCAAGTTTTAATAACAATAACTGGGTGTTAACAATAATCAATTGGAATGATTCATAGGAATCAAGTTCCTTGTTAAGCAATTATTAGAACTGGAAATTCATTTTTAACTTTAAAACCAAGGTTAGGCTGCTGATCAGTGACACACTAACCCGATTAAGGCACACAGCTATGTTCTCTATACTGGATCCAAGGCCCACATTGGCCTAATATGACCACCAATCTGGTCTGACACGAATCTGTTCAATATTTAGAAACCTATCCAATTCTATAACAATTCAACATGATAAATATTGTAATTCAATAAAATAGAATCATAATTAACATTGATAAAATATTTATTTCAGAGCATAAAGTAATTCATAAATATCACCAGAGTATATCAGGGTATGTATGAGGAATAACTTCCAGCCTGTAGGAGAATCATGTATTAGATGAATAATGGTTATACAAGGTTTAGTTCACTATACCATAGAATTGCTTTCGCAACCAGATTTTTAAAACTATCCAAAAAACGTTGCTGTTGAAAGGTGATTTCATGTCTATTGCAAGGGATTTTAAAAACATTGCAACTGAATCAACAAAATTTTGAGGCGTTACAAATACATGTTATTGCATTACATTATAGAGTTATGGTTTTTCTTTAATCCAGTAGTAATATTGTTGGCGGTGTCACTGGTGATGGTAATTTTACTAGTCCAATTGGTTGCACTAGTAGTCGTAATCTTAGGAGTGGAATTGGTGGTGGGATTGTTGGTGGTGAAGTTCGTGCTAATTTAAGGAGTATCATTGGTGGTAACTTTAATAATGGCATAAGTGGTAGTAGCATTGGTGGTATATTGGGTAGTTTTAAAAGTGGGACTGGTGGCAGCATGACTAGCATCTTTAGTGGTTTCATTGGTGGTACCAAAAACGATAATATTAGTAGTGGATTTGCTGGCATTGATGGTGCCATTGGTCCTGGTGCTCTTATTAGTGCAATTGGTGGCATCGAAAGTGGTAATCTTTGCAGGAAAATTGGTGGTGGTATTATTGGTGTTGGTGTTGAACTTTGTGCTAGCTTAAGCAGTTCCATTTATGGCCAGTTTAATTATGGTATTACAGGTGGTAGCTTTGATGTTATATTGGTTAGTCTTAGTAGTGGCATTGGTGGTAGCTCAGTAGTCGTATTGGTAGCTTAGTGGTGGTATTATTGGTGTTGATGTTGAAGTTCGTGCTAGCTTAAACAGTTCCATTTATGGCCAGTTTAATTATGGTATTACAGGTGGTAGCTTTGATGTTATATTGGTTAGTCTTAGTAGTGGCATTGGTGGTAGCTCAGTAGTCGTATTGGTAGCTTAGTGGTGGTATTATTGGTGTTGATGTTGAAGTTCGTGCTAGCTTAAGCAGTTCCATTTATGGCCAGTTTAATTATGGTGTTACAGGTGGTAGCATTGATGTTATATTGGTTAGTCTTAGTTGTGGCAATTTATGGTAGCATTGTTGGTAACTTTAGTGGTAGTACTGGTTGTATATTAGGTAATATTAGTAGTTGATTTAGCTTCAGAGATGGTGGTTGTGACGCCCTCCAAACCCGGGTCAGAAGTTTGGGGTTCACAACACACATATTATATAAACCTGTATATGAAATATTATATGCAATTACCCTTATTTACGCAACCACGGATCATAACAGGTTAAAGTATGAGAAACTAACCACAACCTTGACTGTTATTACGTCATCCCAAATCCCAACTAGTTTAACTTAAAACTGAAAATGAAATCATTCTTACAAACTTGCATAACTCAAACTAGCTCGATCCAACTCAACCCGGAATCCTAGATCGCATGTTGGACTGGGGATCCTCGTTACCAATAATTTCCATTTTAACTGTAGAATGACTTAAAAAGATTCACAAGGGTTAGCTAACTAGCTCAGCAAGTTATAATAACAATAACTGGGTGTTAACAATAATCAATTGGAATGATTAATAGGAATCAAGTTCCTTGTTAAGCAATTATTAGAACTGGAAATTCATTTTTAACTTTAAAACCAAGGTTAGGCTGCTGATCAGTGACACACTAACCCGATTAAGGCACACAGCTATGTTCTCTATACTGTATCCAAGGCCCACATTGGCCTAATATGACCACCAATCTGGTCTGACACGAATCTGTTCAATATTTAGAAACCTATCCAATTCTATAACAATTCAACATGATAAATATTGTAATTCAATAAAATAGAATCATAATTAACATTGATAAAATATTTATTTCAGAGCATAAAGTAATTCATAAATATCACCAGAGTATATCAGGGTATGTATGAGGAATAACTTCCAGCCTGTAGGAGAATCAGGTATTAGATGAATAATGGTTATACAAGGTTTAGTTCACTATACCATAGAATTGCTTTCGCAACCAGATTTTTAAAACTATCCAAAAAACGTTGTTGTTGAAAGGTGATTTCATGTCTATTGCAAGGGATTTTAAAAACATTGCAACTGAATCAACAAAATTTTGAGGCGTTACAAATACATGTTATTGCATTACATTATATAATCGTTACAGTAGATCAGAGATTTGGGGCCAAAAGTTAGGCGGTCTTGTTCAAATCTTGTGAGCGGGCTTGCTGAAATTGTTTTCCTGGCTGTCTATTAAATAAACAAAAAAAACACAGACTATCAAACAATCTCCACTGCGGCGAAAGATTAAATCTTTGCTGAAATATTTCTCTCAAACACTGAATATTAAATCTTTGTAAAGACTAAAGCTCCAAGAAGATTAAATCTCGGAAAAGATTAAACCTTGAGCAAAATGTATTTTTTTCCCCAAATCATCTTTTCTAAAGTTATTTCAATTCACTAAATTTAATTTAGGAGAAGATTAAATTTGGTCGATTATTGTTAATTATTTGTTTAATTTACCTCCTTGCTTTTCTGTTTCTATGTTATTTTGTGTTTGGGATCTTTTATGGATGTTACACTATGTGTTAATTAGGGTTTATTTATTAAATCATGTTTATGTGTCAATCGTGTCTTATTATCAATTCTGAGTTGTATTAGGATTTGTTTGGAATGACAGTGGTATGAAATTGTAAGGTATCAATTGTCGTTGTAAAAGTAGAATTTGTATTTTGGACTTTTTGTTTGCTCCATGTTCTGATAGTTTGTTAATCTTTATAGAATGAAGTACTACAAAGAAGAAATTCAATACTTTCAGATGTTTTATTATATATTGACTCTTTAAATAAAAAACTTGTGTCCAATTGCCTAGGTCATATAAAGGTGTTTGTATAATTTTTTATTAAGAATCAATTAAGCAAGTGTTATTATAATTCACATCTTATAATTTTTTTTACTGGTTTCATTTTAGAAAAAGATAAACGAAAATTGTGAGAACATGACCCGAGCTACGGGAAATGAGAACAAATGTGTTGAAAGAAGAGATACCACAAGTGTCGATAACAAGAATAGTTCAAGGACGGAGAGGCGATATGTTATTAATACAAATAACGAAGAAAATGACATCTATAGTATTGGTGGAGGACATTGCTTTGCAACTCTGACCTTGCTACCTACTATTGGGAAATGTATCAAGTTAGAAAAAGTGGAAAGGTTGCCATCTTTTATAACATGGATTCAGGTAAAATATTTTGTGCTCTTTTTTGACAACTCCTTATCATTTGGTGATAAGGAATTAAATTAAATTACAATCTGAGATTCTCAAATTGTTATTTACAAATCCCGGTACCTGACTTTCTCTTTGCAGGGTGGTTTCTCCACAAACTTGGATCAAATCGACTCATCAAAAAAGCATCTTCTGCTAAAGGTAAAATATCAGAGTCTGGAGGAACATCTCGATTTTGTCGCTTTGGCTTTGGCTCATAGTTATAAACAAAAATACCGAAACCACAACACGACCATCAGGTATATTGTAATTATGGGACATGCATATATGATATTCCTTGTTATGGCCTCCACATCTATATGTCTTCCACTATCATTTAGTTGGATAGTACACACACATATGTTTTTTCCTATGGCTTTACATGGTTTTGTTTCTGCTCGGGTAAGTTGTTTAATTTTTTGTCAAATTTTACCGTTTTATTTGATATATGGTTATTTGATTAAGGTCGTGTCAAATTTTACCCCTTTTGCAAACTTTTTTTAATTATTATTTCACAATCACTAGGTCATAGTACCTATTAGAGAGGAGGAAGTTAAGAATGTAGTCTTGTTCATGCATCAACACAAGTCACTAGATCCACATGGGTCGAAACCGTCATTTTTCAAACGTATTAAAATATTTTTAAAAGATATGTTGTTCTATTTTGTCAAATTTTCTTTGATACACGACATGGGCCAAGGGAACTAAATCATAGGCTTGTATGTCTTATTCCTAAGGTTAAACAACTAAAACATATGGAAGATCTTCGACCTATCTATTTTAATAATGTTCTGATGCGCATATTGTCGAAGGTGATGGTGAATAAGTTCAAACTATGTTTTAATGAATGGAGGCTATTAGCTCATAATACAATCATTGCATTTGAAGTCACAAGGGAAAAAAGGGTGTGGATGGGTTAAGAATTGATATTTTAAGGCATAAGATAGGTTGGAATGGATATTTATTGATATAACGATTAAAGTTCTCTTTTAATTATATGGATTAAAAGGATTTTAACATAGAATTGATTTGTTGAGAAATATGTGTAAGTAAAACTAAATTGAACACAATGTGTCTCTCTAATTAATAACCACTCCTTAATTTTGATCAAATTTCTCCATTGCAAAATACTACATTATAAAAAATTAGAGCCTCCATGTATTGAGACATACATGTATACAACACTCTATAATCCACCAGAATACCAGGAAAATTGTAATATTTCTATCATCTCTACTATTTTCTTATTTATTTTAAATTTAAATTAATTTTAATTTCCATATTGTTAATCATGTTTATTAGATTTAAGGTTTAAGAAATCAAATACCATTACTGAGCTATCATATCACACATTACCATTCTCTTATAGAGGAACTTAAATAAATTGGGGATATTTTGATAAAATTTTTGGAGAAAACCTTACCATTTAGCGATATCATTATATATCATTAAGCGTCAAGGTCTGCTCCAAAGAATGATGATCCATTGGTACATCAAGCATTTTCTTGGTATTGGTGATATTGATGACAAAGTTGTTCTCAAAGAAGGGAAAGTTATTAATTTTTGATTATCTTTGAAATTGTTTTTATATATTTCTAGGATTTAACATAGCGTTATTAAATAATTTTATATGCAAAAATTCATAAGCGACAATATCTAATTGTGGCTATAATACATAAGTTGTATTACATAAAATGTGATCATATATTCTTGATTCTAGCAAACTATAATAATTATTGAATTCACTTTATATGTTGAAATATATCTGACCCTCCTAACACAGAGTCTTATATATTATTTTTATATATAAACAAGAAGTCATGAGTTGCTTATGTAAAGAGAGCCAAAAAGGTGAAACAAATTGAACACGAGATTTTTTACTCGTTCCATTCAACTTTTATCTCGTCTGAGGCATCACTTGATCTAATATTCGAGGAAAGACTTGATAACGTAATAGCAAGGCACACTCCCCTTGCAACAACAACAAGTTAAATGCTTCATTCTTATATGCAGCTTAAGCAAAACATTGAAAATATTACAATGATGAAACCATTATTTGTAGATACAATGTAAATATTACAAACAATTCAGTTTATAGATGATTTAAGAATTACAAGTGCAATGATTTTAATTGTAGTTGATTTTTATTTCATCATCTAATTGCTTACAGAATTTTAAGAATCGGATTATTCTGTGCTCATCTTTGTTTTACACTTTTGGATATTGTGTGACTATATGTTCATATCACAAGTTTGTTGTGGAGGCCTGGGGCTGAAAAACTGTAGTGAGAAAGATGAACCGTTTAGTCATATTAGTCATATTGTTACTGCCGTTATGGTACCTGCTTACATTGATAGTTGAGAAGTTATTAGAAGGGCATAGAATGATACAACTGGATCTTATGGCTTGGACTTAATAAAGTAGCATGAAAGGATTCGAGGATAGATCATGTGAGAAATCTAAATGTGGTATATTGTCATTTCTTATATTCAATGTTATAGATTTTGTTGCATCTACATATTGACCAGAGACAAGATTAATAGTAAAATATGTTAGTTCCTGAATTCTCTTTGAGAAGCTTTAAAAAAACTATGTCAAATTCATAATATGAGCCATAACCTTGTATCCTACTTCCTTTTGCTAAGACCACACAATCACTCATAAACTAGACAAGTTATATATAACACCCCACTTAAATAAGTAGATGTTACACAAGCTAAGTCTTATTTATTAATTAAAGCAAAACAAGCTAAACATAATTTATTAAACTAATAAAAGTTCAAAATCTTCAAAATAAAGTTCTCTAACAAGATCCAAAATAATATGGAATAAAACATGTCCTTTACTTTATTTTCAACTAGATAACAATCTAAAATCTCGGCAGCACTCATCACACCCCCGCTTTACCCCCGACTACCTGTGGAAAGAAATAAATACGAGTGAGCCAAATGCCCAGTACGAATATATCATTAAAAGGTAAAGCAAAAAAATATATTTGATTTTAATAATTAGCCAAGAAGATGAGTAATATGACAGTAATTATTTAGAAGGAAGGAACAAATTAATCTAACCAAAATCAAAGAAATGGCTGAGTACAAGTAAGGTGGGTACTAATAAGGGCATCTTATAAAACCTCTGCTCGCTAGTAAACACCAAGCAAAGTACAGTGCAAACAGTTCCTTCTCCCGTTATCCACAAGAAGGATAAAATGAAATGTATAAAACATTTCCCAAACAAACAAAATCATCATGATCTTAATCATGCCTCATACCCCAGAGACATGCTCGTATACTCACAGCACTGATACAAGTCAGTGCCGAGAGCACCAAAGACTGCAAAAACTCCATGTGCCTTGTCTGTGATTTACCCACACAAATAAGTTTAACAGTCCATAACAAATGGTTACAAAGTGCTGCCAATAATATTGAAAACAAAAGTTACATGTGGCAAATCAAATATACTGAACAGATAGGCAACATAGATCAAAAGTGGTTAAGCAACAACAGGATCAAAGATGGCTAAGCAAAAATTAACAAGTGTACATATACAAGATGTACAACTTAACAAAACAAAAATATGATAAGATAAATATGATAGGACAATAAGTAGAGAGAAAGAAAGAAATATATCTTAAATGCAGAGAGAATGGAGGATACTCGTACCTGAGTCTAAAATATTAAATCACTACTTAGCTCCAAATCAACCTCCAAACCAATCTATAATTTTAACACAAATATAATTTATAAACGCCAAACTCTAAAACCCACTCAAAAGTAAGCTAACAAAATTATAATATTTTATACAGCTACCACAACTAATACAGATTATCACCATCTCATGGTATAAACATATAAGTAACAAATAATCTGACTAATATATAAGCTGGTTCACAAAATATAAAAGATATTTTATTAATTTATAAAAGTAATGTAGAAAACTTTAAATATATGACTTTATAAAAGTAGACAAACTTAAATTATACATTAATATAACACATTAAATTGTAAAAACAATTCAAGAAAATGATAAAAATAAATATAGCATGTTCTCTGTCTATCAACACATACCCACAATATTTATCAAATCCACCTCTCACACATTAGTACTACAACAGTACTTACAAAATTTAAATTATTAATTAATAACATATTGGTAAAAAAAAGTAACAAATATGTTATGAGGAAAATATAATAAGATTAACAAATGTAAACAATTTAAAAATTTAGATAAACAAACAGTAACTTATTTAACAAAATATTTTGACTACATATCTCCTGTAAAATAAAATACTATGCATATCATTAGTCCTACAAATACATATTTTGTCAATTTTAATAAATCTTAATAAACTAAATCTTATGAAAATATATTTTATTTTACAAATACTTTTACATATCAACAAACTAGCACAATATAACATGATAATTATTGTAAACAACTCGCACGCATAACTAGTAATTAATAATTAACAAAACTAGCCAAATATTAATAATATTAAAATTTGATAAAACTTACCTGAATTTAGAGCCTGATATAATATGTAAAAAAAATGTGTACAAATAGTTATAAACCTGAAAATAAAATGATTAATATTAGTATACAATATAAATATAAATAATAATCATCTTAAATTATATAATTAAATTTTAAATAAACCTCCTCAAGATGTACACTTCTCTAAAAGTTTTGGCCGACCTAGCTATCTTTCTCCTCCTTTTGATCTTTAATAACCCAAAAATCTATTTCTCCTTGTCTTAATCTTTAATAACCCAATATTTTAACAGTTAGCTCTTCTCTGACCTTCTTGCACATGTAGATCCAAAGCTTCCTTTCTTATGCACCAACTCTTCTATCTCACTCATAAGTTATATAATACAACTATTTTTCCATTTTGTTAGTTGTCGCTCTAAGATGAGTTTTTTTTGTGTGTGAAAGTACTAACAGGGTGACTCTGTTTATATAATAAGTAGCTCAACAAACTATTAAACTATCACGCGGTTTGACTCATATTCAAATTTTAAACAACTAAAAGATAGCTTACAAAATTCAAATTTTTAACAACCTATTATCTACATAAAACATTATCCATAATTTTGAATTATAAAATCAATTAATAAATAGTTACTAAGTCATTGCACCAATAATGCACCAATTAAAATATGGGGTATTATATTCTTCCCTCCTTAAAATAATTTCGTCCTCGAAATTCTCGTGAAGTACCTGATTCGAAGAGGTACGGATATCTTGCGCGAACTGAATCCTCGATTTCCCAAGTAGCTTCCCGAACATCATGATTTTTCCATAAAACTTTAACAAAAGGGATCGTGTTCTTGCGCAACACTCTCTCCTCCCTCGCCAATATAGCTTCAGCTTCTTCTTCACAAGACAAATCTTCACAAAATGCATCTAAGGGATACTGAACAACATGATTAGGATGATATACATACTTCCTCATAACCGATGCATGAAACACATTGTGCACCCGTGACAATTGTGGCGGTAAAGCAACTCTATATGCCACAGCTCCAACCCTCTCAAGAATCTCAAACGGTCCTATATACCTCGTACTTAGCTTACCCTTCTGACCAAATTGCTGAATGCCTCTCTGAGGAGATACCTTAAGGAAGACCTTGTCTCCTACTTTAAATTCATATTCTCGCCTACCCTTATCAGCATAACTCTTCTGCCTAGATCGAGCTTGTTCAAGTCGTTCTCGAGCAACTGCTACCTTATCTGTAGTGACTTGGACTAGATCGGGACCTTCCAAAAGCTTCTCTCCTACTTCATTCTAACAAATAGGTGTTCTACACTTGCGCCCATATAGTGCCTCAAAAGGAGCCATACCAATGCTGCTCTGCCAACTGTTATTATAAGCAAATTTAACCAAAGGCAAATAGTCATCCCAATTTCCATACCACTCTAATGCACATGCTCGCAATATGTCCTCCAAGGTCTGAATTGTCCTCTCTGACTGCCCATCCGACTGTGGATGAAAAGCTGTGCTATAGTACAACTTGGTGCCCCATGCCTTTTGAAATCCTTTCCAAAATCTTGAAGTGAATCTGGGATCTCTGTCGGACATGATCGAAACTGGAATCCCGTGTAGTCTAACAATCTCATTCCTGTATAATAGCGCTAAGCTCTCCAAGTTCATGCTCTCACGGATTGCCAAAAAGTGAGCAGATTTAGTTAGTCTGTCTACAATCACCCATATCGCATCATGTTTCTTAAAAGTCTTAGGCAGTCCTATGACAAAATCCATGCAAATATTCTCCCACTTCCAAGTAGGTAACTCCAATGATTGTAATAAGCCACTTGGCCTCTGGTGCTCAATCTTCACCTGTTGACAAGTCAAACACTTCGAAACAAAATCGGCAATATCGCGTTTCATGCCGCTCCACCAAAAGTGTTCCTTTAAATCTCGATACATCTTTGTCTCACCTGGATGAATAGAAAATGGTGATCTATGAGCCTCTTCCATCAATTCCTCCCTGAGTTCCTTGTTAGCAGGCACACATAGATGATTATACATCCATAGAATGCCATGATCATCAAAATGAAATCCTGGTTGCTTTTTAGGATCAATATTCTGGACAAAAGACCACAATTCACCATCTCCATCCTGAGCTGCCTTAATCCTAGTGATAAGACTAGGCTCGACATGCAAACTTGCTACCATACCAACTGTATTCCAATGATAAAACTCCAAACCAAATTTCTCAATCTCACGTTGAAGAGGTTGTTGTTGCGTCACCAAAGCGGCCAAATTTCCAAAATCTTTCCTGCTTAAAGCATTTGCAACCTTATTAGCCTTGCCGGGATGATACTGAATGCTCACATCATAGTCTTTCAATAATTCAATCCATCATCTTTGCCTCATATTAAGCTCCTTCTGCGTGATTATGTACTTCAAACTCTTTTGGTCAGTAAAGATCTCACACTTATCACCATACAAATAGTATCTCCATATCTTCAATGCAAAAATGACGGCTGCAAGCTCTAAGTCATGTGTCAGATAATTCACCTCGTGAGGCTTTAATTGTCTTGAAACGTAGGCAATCACATTTCCATGTTGCATCAATACACAGCCAAGTCCCTTCTTCGAAGCATCGCTATAAATCACATAGCCTCCCGATCCTGATGGTAGTGTCAATACTGGTGATGTCATAAGTCTCTTATTCAATTCTTGAAAACTAGTCTCACACTCATCGGTCCATATGAACTTGTTGCTTTTTCGAGTCAACTGTGTCAATGGCATCGCAATTGTCGAAAAGCCTTCTACAAATTGGCGATAGTAGCCCGTGAGTCCCAAGAAACTCCTCACTTCCGTCGCAGTGCTAGGTCTTGGCCAATTGGTAATAGCCTCAACCTTGGCTGGATCCACCTTGATTCCATCTGCTGATACAATATGTCCCAAAAATGCAACTTGATCAAGCCAAAATTCATACTTCTTGTATTTTTCATACAATTTATTATTCCGTAGTGTTTCCAACACAATTCGAAGATGCTCTTCATGTTCCTACCTTGACTTTGAATACACTAATATATCATCAATAAACACAATCACAAACTTGTCCAGAAAATCCTTGAATACCCTGTTCATTAGGTCCATGAAAACTGCAGGTGCATTTGTCAATCCAAAAGACATAACAAGAAACTCGTAGTGTCCGTAACGAGTCCTGAATGCTGTCTTCGGAATATCACTTGCTTCACTCTTAGTTGATGGTAACCTGACCGTAGATCAATCTTCGAAAAGTATTTTACTCCTTGAAGCTGATCAAATAAGTCATCGATACTCGGTAATGGATATCTATTCTTCACTGTGATTCAGTTCAACTCTCGATAATCAATACATAGTCTCATCGAACCATCTTTCTTCTTCACAAATAGAACTGGTGCTCCCCAAGGCGAAATACTGGGTCTTATAAAACCCTTATCAAGTAACTCCTCCAGCTGTTCTTTCAGCTCTTGTAGCTCTAACAGAGCCATTCTATAAGGTGCCTTAGAAATAGGTTGTGCATCTGGTAACAAATCGATAGAAAATTACATCTCTCTTTCTGGAGGAAGACCCTCCAAATCGTCGGGAAATACATCTGAAAACTCACGAACAACAAGAACATCTTCTAAGTCTGGTTGCACCTTGGACGTGTCAATCACATGAACCAAAAATCCTTGACATCCATGAGCAATCATCTTCTTAACCTTGATGGCCTGAAATGAATTTTCCACAACCACTAGGCTTAGAACCCTGAAACACGAACTCGGGCGAATTGGAGTCGCCAAAAATTATTCTTTTTCCTGGACAATCAATTGTAGCTTTGTGTCGCTAATATAATATCAAAGTCCCTCATCTGAATAGGTAAGAGATCTACAAGAAGTTCTCTATCGTCTACTCTAACTATACAATCAAGATACTGAGAATTTACAAGTATAGTTACACCCATAGGAGTGCCAACAGAAAAATCCGATATAAGTGCTATAGATGCAATGTCTAAGTGTTTAGCATAAGATGTAGAGACAAATGAATGTGTAGCTCCAGTATCAAATAAGACTATAGCATTTCCATTATCGACAGAAAGTGATCCTGAAATGGTACCTAGGAGTACTTGCAGCATCTTTTGCAGTGATGGAAAACACACGACCGGAAGTCTTCTGCTTGCTTTTCTCTCCCTGATCCTTACGATCCCAAGGCTTCTTTGGTGGCATCTGACAGTCTCTGAATAGTGTGACCCTTCTTTCCACCATTGAAGCATGCTCTAGTAGCCCAATAGCAAGTGCTTCCTCCATGCATCTTTCCACAATGCTCACACTTAGATGCTTTCCTTATTTCCAGTTTGGTTGAAAGACCTCTTTTGCTCATTTCCTTGATTTCCATTCTTTTGCTGAAAATTCCGAGTATTATACCTCTGATCATTTGGTTTGAATCCACCTGAAGAACCACCATTTTTCTGAAATCCATGTCGACACTCGGAAAAGTCATCTTCTCTTTTTCTTTTCTGATTTTGCATGTCTCGTTTCTTAAGAAAGTTAGCCTGATGAAGCTCTTGATCTCTGGAACTGTCAACCAAGGTGTCCATAGATGTATAGCGGTTAGAGATGATATGGTTGCGGATGGAATTTTTCAATGCCCACTTAAACTTCATGATTTTATCCGCTTCTGACCCAGCCATAGATCTTGCATAACCAGCTAACCTCTGAAATCTTACTTGAAAGTCTGCCACCGACTCATCATCTCTCTGAGTAATACTCTGATACTCCCTTATATATTCCTCACGTATGCTGGCTGGAAAATACCTCTGGTCAAACTGAGTTTTGAATACCTGCCAAGTAAGAGTATTTTTATAGCCAGGTACATGCGACGCTACCACAGACTTCCGACCAAGTATTAAGCATCCCCCTTCAAGACGATAAGTAGCAAATCGAGCCTTTTCCACCTCTGAACATTCCAAGACCCTGAAAATTTTCTCCATGTGATCTATCCAAGCTTCAGCATCCATGGGAGTCTTGGCCTCCTTAAAACAATTGGGTCTTTGCTTCAAAAAACGATCAAACATAGTTTGACCATCTCGATCTTGCCCATTAGCAGTGGGATTCTGTCCACGTTGAACTTCCCGCAACATCTCCATAAAAGTACTCCTATCCATAACAATCTGCTGATTATCATTCCCCCCCAGTATTTTGACTACTGCTACCTCTTGCCATCCTGCACAAAATTTTATGAGTGCACAGACATATATATCACAAAATCATATCCAAAATCTTAAATCTACCCGTATGGAGTCAACCCAAAACTCACAGGTCAAATCCTAAAGGACAGTCTACAGAAACTATAACCTAAGCTCTGAATACCAACGTTATAACACCCCACTTAAACAAGTAGATGTTACACAAGCTAAGTCTTATTTATTAATGAAATCTAAACAAGCTAAACATAATTTATTAAACTAATAAAAGTTCAAAATCTTCAAAATAAAGTTCTCTAACAAGATCCAAAATAATATGGAATAAAACATGTCCTTGGCTTTATTTTCAACTAGATAACAATCTAAAATCTGGGCAGCACACATCACACCCCCGCTTTACCCCCGACTACCTGTGGAAAGAAATAAATACAAGTGAGCCAAATGCCCAGTACGAATATATCATTAAAAGGTAAAGCAAAATAATATATTTGATTTTTATAATTAGCCAAGAAGATGAGTAATATGACAGTAATTATTTAGAAGCAATGAACCAATTAATCCAAACAAAATCAAAGAAATGGCTGAGAACAAGTAAGGTGGGTACTAATAAGGGCATCTTATAAAACCTCTGCTCGCTAGTAAATACCAAGCAAAGCACAGTGCAAACAGTTCCTTCTCTGGTTATCCACAATAAGGATAAAATGAAATGTATAAAACATTTCCCAAACAAACAAAATGATCATGATCTTAATCATGCGTCATACCCCAGAGACATGCTCGTATACTCACAGCACTGATACAAGTTAGTGCCGAGAGCACCAAAGACTACAAAAACTCCATGTGCCTCGTCTTTGATTTACCCACACAGATAATTTTAAGAGCCCATAACAAATGATTACAAAGTGTTGCCAATAATATTGAAAATAAAAGTTGCATGTGGCAAATCAAGTATACTGAACTGATAGGCAACATAGATCAAAAGTGGTTAAGCAACAACAGGATCAAAGATGGCTAAGCAAAAATTAACAAGTGTACATATACAAGATATACAACTTAACAAAACAAAAATATGATAAGATAAATATGATAGGACAATAAGTAGAGAGAAAGAAAGAAATATATCTTAAATGCAGAGAGAATGGAGGATACTCGTACCTGGAATGAGTCTAAAATATTAAATCAGTACTTAGCTCCAAATCAACCTCGAAACCAATCTATAATATCAACACAAATATAATTTATAAACGCCAAAATCTAAAACCCACTGAAAAGTAAGCTAACAAAATTATAATATTTTATACAGCTACCACAACTAATACAGATTATCACCATCTCATGGTATAAACATATAACTAACAAATAATGTGAATAATATACAAGCTGGTTCACAAAATATAAAAGATATTTTATTAATTTATAAAAATAATGTAGAAAACTTTAAATATATGACTTTATAAAAGTAGACAAACTTAAATTATACATTAATATAACACATTAAATTGTAAAAACAATTTAAGAAAATGATAAAAATAAATATAGCATGCTCTCTGTTTATGAACACATAGCGACAATATTTATCAAATCCACCTCTCACACATTAGTACTACAACGGTACTTACAAAATTTAAATTATTAATTAATAACATATTGGTAAAAAAAAGTAACAAATATGTTATGAGGAAAAATATAATAAGATTAACAAATGTAAACAATTTATAATTTTAGATAAACAAACAATAACTTATTTAACAAAATATTTTGACTACATATCTCCTGTAAAATAAAATACTATGCATATCATTAGTCCTACAAATACATATTTTGTCAATTTTAATAAATCTCAATAAACTAAATCTTGTGAAAATAGATTTTATTTTACAAATACTTTAACATATCAACAAACTAGCACAATATAACATGATAATTATTGTAAACAACTCACACACATAACTAGTAATTAATAATTAACAAAACTAGCGAGATATTAATAATATTAAAATTTATCATATCATGCGGTTAATAAAATGTAAAAACCTGAGAATCATATAATTTATTAAACCAACCTAATGACATACAGATTATAAACAAAAACAATAGGGAACATGACTAATTAGACTACTACTAATTAAACATCTTTGTAGCCAGTACAAATAACAATTAATTAATCAATTAAACATGCATTAAACAATAACCTAACATAATATATAAACACATAAAGAAATAATATAATATTTTGATAAAACTTACATGAATTTAGAGCCTCATATAATATGTAAAAAAAATGTGTACAAATAGTTATAAACCTCAAAATAAAATGATTAATATTAGTATACAATATAAATAGTAATTATCTTAAATTACATAATTAAATTTTAAATAAACCTCCTCAACACTTCTCTGAAAGTTTTGGCCGACCTAGCTATCTTTCTCCTCCTTTTGATCTTTAGTAACCCAAAAATCTATTTCTCCTTCTCTTAATCTTTAATAACCCAATATTTTAACAGTGACACTCCAGTTAGCTCTTCTGTGACCTTCTTGCACATGTAGATCCAAACTTGCTTTCTTATGCACCAACTCTTCTATCTCACTCATAAGTTATATAATACAACTATTTTTCCATTTTGTTAGTTGTGGCTCTAACATGAGTTTTTTTTTGTGTGTGAAAGCACTAACAAGGTCACTCTGTTTATATAATAAGTAGCTCAACAAACTATTAAACTATCATGGGGTTTGACTCATATTCAAATTTTAAACAACTAAAAGATAGCTTACAAAATTCAAATTTTTAACAGCCTATTATCTACATAAAACATTATCCATAATTTTGAATTCTAAAATCAATTAATAAATATTTACTAAGTCATTGCACCAACAATGTACCAATTAAAATATGGGGTATTATATTATAAATATTTTCTCTCTATTTACCTCTTACTAACCATTTCGAAAAATAATGAAATATTTATAAATATTCTACTATAAACTTACTAGTGTTTTTTGTAGTTGCAAGTGATTGGTTGTCTTACTGGTATAGAGATGATTCTTAAGGATGTTCGTTACTTGGTACAACTTGGAAGTGGGGTGGGGTTGCTGCTGCATACTTGGAGAACAACATGCCAATGATTCCATCCTCTCAATTCCCCATTAGTGATTGCAGAAACTATTACTATTTCTAAATCATTTTATGCTAAATACTATGTAAAAAATATGCTTCATGTGCTGTCGTGGTCTGTAGTAGATTTACTATATCTTAAACACTAGCTTCTTGCATTGATTTGCATGTTTCTTTATTGACTTATTTTTTTATAAATTTTATCAAATTTAAATGAGTATTTAAAGTGTTGTTAGGACTTGGTTTTAGTGGAACAAGTCTTGAATTTTGGTTTGACTAATTCTATTGAAAAGATGAATTGTTAGTTTCTTGATGGATTATCTAGGTACACGAAGATAAATCCAAAATGAAGTTATTTTGCTTGCTTAAATAGCAATAATAACTCTTCACTTACAAAGTGAGAAATATTATTGGTTCTATTAGGAAACAAAAATAAAATTATGGTAGAATAGAAAGCCAATAAGCCATAGTGGGAAAATAATAATTATAATTTAATTGGCTAATTTATTTCAACTCAAAAAGATAAATGTTCATTTCAACTTAAAAGATAAATATTTAATAATTTAAATAAATATAAATTAAATAGTGTTAGGGGTGGCTTAATTGATTTATATATTTAGAATTTGGATCAAATCAATTTTTCTAAAAAACTAATGAATTTGGATTTTATACAAAATTTTGAGGCCCAAGAATGGCACAAATTACAGCACTTCCGATTTAGAATTCTATCCCAAAATATTTTAGTGTAAAAAATTGGATGAAAAATAAAACTATCAAAAAAATTATTTCGATATTTTTAAAATTCCAAATTTGAGTAAATCCAAGTTTTTTCTCTTTAGGAGAGAAGCAAAGTTTTATAATAAAATATATGTTCAGGCAGCTTCGGGCCTTTTTAAATATGACTTTCTTAAGATCGAATGAGACAAGTTTTTTAATTTTTTTATGGTTTATATTTAACACTAAATATAATGTATTTTTATATATCATTTATCAATATTAAGTACCTTATTTACATATATTGATTCAATAATAATTAGTCGATTTAGTTGTTATATAATTGGACTTTAAATTGGATCCTCGATAATTGTTCATTGTTTTTATCGAAATGTTTAAATTTATATTTTTTGTAAAATACTAGGTGTTGTTGGGAGGCGATAAAGATAAAATAATTTTTTTTTCATATTCAGTATAAAAAATATTTTCTTATTCATTTCTTAATGTTGTGTATTTTTTTAGAAAAGACATATCAATATTCATTAATCATGACATTTACATATTTTATATAAGCTACTTTATAATTCAAGATCAAATATTTAATTTGTTCAATTTATTTTGCAAACATAAATAATGATTATTTAAGTTTTATTTTTTACAATATTGTATTTTCCTTGTAAATTTGAGTAAGTAAATTTAAGAATAATGTGTTTGTTTTTATCATAACAATTTATGAGTTCATGTTCTTTATTTTATCCTTAAAATGACGTCTCAATAATGTGTTTAACATATTTTATTAGCAAGAAAATCATGAAAACTAATATACACTATTGATATCATTTCAATTTAAATAAATATTGACTTTACTATGAATAATTCATATAAATTTCCAAAAGTTGATTGTTCAACCGTGTTAGTTTAACAAGATAATATCATTCAACAAAATAAAATATACATGTGTAAATTATTTAATCTCCATTAATTTATTTTGTAACTTTTACCTAAAATTAAGAAAAGCCCTTTATAATAGAAAAAAGTTAAATCATATATATAATAAAATTTACTTTGTTAGAAATACACAACATTATGCAATTTTTTATGAGCATAGTTTATACTCTTCTAATGTATCATCCCAATTGTTCTTGTGGTCAAAACTTGCTTCAATTCTTCTTCTTGCTGCATCAAGATTTGCTTCTTCTCACGATTTGGCTTGCTGAATGAGCAGCAAAGTGTCCGACTACATCACAATTATAGCACTTGATCTTTGACTTGACTCCTTACAATCATTCTTTATTTAATTCCTCTTATCAGGGTAAAGTTCGAGGAACTAGAGCCTTTCTTTCAAAAAACATTTTTTTTTGAATTCTATATACCCATATTTCTAAACTTTTTAACTAAAAGAGCATCAATTTGTAGGATATCTTCATCATTACCATGATCAATTTTAGTTCGGTGAATAATTTTGTAAGCCATCATGAGTATTTGAGACTCAGTGTCAGACTATACAATCATGGCCTTTCATTTTGAAATGGCTATTTCTTGAAAATTTCTCTCTTATTTTTCCTCTACCCTGAGAGAACCATGTCTTGTCAGCATTTCGTCTTACTTTTCTACTCCATCTCCAGTTTCATTAGTTTTCAGGAATTCCATATATCTTAACTAGAGATGTGTCTTCAAGATCATAGTTATCCCTTATTGATATAACTTTCAAGTCACACTTTGGAGGAAGTGCAAGAAGAACCTTCAAGTTTGAATCTGCTGGATCATACTCTATGTCAACAAGTGATAAATCATTCAACAATTTTTTAAATCTATCATGGATTTCAAACAAAGACTCATCAACTTTTGAGTCAAAGTGCTCATACTGGTGATTGAGTATTGTCCTTCGAATCTTCTTGACAGCCGTTGTGCCTTACACTTAACCACCAAAGTGTCTCAACTTTCCTTGGTTGTTTTGTATCCAATAAACCTAGGGGACATCACACTCTCTAGATTGTTATGCAAAAATGTCCAACTTTTCCATTTTTTTCTTGACCACGAATAGCAACAACCAGTTTCATGGGCTAATGAGGTCCATCATAAATCCCTGTTGGATTTAAATTAATCTAAACATATTTTATTTAAATAAAATATAGCTGTTGAGAGTGAATTTTAGTATTAGACTTTGTCATTTGGTGTTTGCATATTAGTAGGAACTGAATAAAGAAAGTGGGTTAGTGATATGAGTTTGTTTAGCTGCATGCCTAGTTTTTAGCTTGCTTTGTACTTGCATATTTATTCTTGTACATTGATCTATTTTAATTTAAGAAGTTTTATCTCCTTCCAACTCTATATACAAGCAGGTGTGTGTGTGTATATTGTGTTTTAGTGCTTTACTTAGTATCAGAGCCGTGGTAACCACTTAAGTTTTCAGACACGATGGAACAGAAAGACAAGACGAAAGAAAGTACAAATACTGGGCTGAGTTATCCTATTCTTACCAAGACGAATTATGCAGCTTGGTCTCAGAAGATGAAAGTGACTATGCAGGCGTATGGCTTGTGGGACCCAGAGGGGACAGTTGAGGATAAAACGAACAAGCGAGCCTTGGCAATTATCTATCAAGGGATTTCGGAGGAGATGTTGCTGACACTTGAAGAAAAAAAAACATCGAAAGAGACATGGGAAGCTGTGAGAACAATGAGTTTGGGAGCAGACAAGGTGAGGCAAAAGCTCAAACGCTAAAAGGGGAATTTGGAAGCTTAAGTATGAAAGACGTGGAGGAGTTAGATGACTTCTACATGAAATTATATGGACTGGTCACTAACATTCGAGCACTAGGAGAGAAGATGGAAGAGAGCTACGTGGTGAAGAAACTTCTCAGAGCGGTTCCCTCGAAATTTTTACAAATTGCGTCTGCTCTGGAGCAATTCGAAAATTTGGAGGAGATGTCAGTGGAAGAAGTCGTTGGTTCTTTGAAGGCCCATGAATAACGGTTGTATGGGACAAGTGAGATGAATTAAGGGAAACTCTTACTGACAGAGGAAGAATGGCTAAAGAGAGAAAACCACGAGGGACAATTGTTTTTGACCCGTAAGGAGTGGATGAAAAAAACCAGAGAAGGGAATCGAGGTCCTAGTGAGAACCGGGGAAAAGAATCAAACTGAGGAGGACGTGATAGGAGCAGGATGAGGTGCTTTAATTGCCAAGCATTTGGACATTTTGCATACGAGTGCCGGAAATCACGACGTGACAAGGAACCACAAAAGGAAGTGAACCTCACCCAACTCCAAGGAGATGAACCAGCGCTATTGATTGCTGAGATCAAAGAACCTGTGAAGGAGATGATGTTGCTAAACGAAGAAATGGTAGTTCCAAAGCTAACAGAGAAAAATGAGGGATGCAAGGTTTTGCAAGTGTGGTACCTGGATAATGGGGCGAGGAATCACATGACTGGACAACGGGAAAAATTCAAAGAGTTAGACGAAAGTGTAACTGGAAAAGTGAATGTTTGGTGATGGGTCTACTGTGACGATAAAAGGCAGGGGAGTAGTGTCATTTAAATGCAAGAATGGTGAAGAGAAGATATTAAGCGAGGTATATTACATCCCTACCTTGTGCAATAATATTATTAGTTTGGGTCAACTTTCGGAGGCTAGTAACAAGGTTGTATTGGAGGGAGAATATTTATGGGTGTATGATGAACGAGGTCGACTGTTGATGAAAGTGAAGAGGAGTGAAAATCGTCTCTACAAAATAAGCTTTGAGGATAGTAGCCCTAGGTATTTACTCTCAAAAACCGAGGAAGATACATGGCTATGGCACACAAGGCTCGGCCATGTCAATTTTCAAGCCTTAAAACTCATGTCAAAGGAGAAATTAGCATATGGAGTTCCGAAGTTATTGAACCAAGGAATAAATGCGAAGGATGCTTGATGAAAAAGTTGGTAAGAAGTCCGTTCCCAGCAAATACGAGCTTTCAAACAAAGAAGCCCCTTGAACTAGTGTATGCAAATATTTGTGGCCCGATCATGCCTGAGACTTCTGGAGGTAATCGATACTTTCTCTTATTTGTCTATGATTATAGTAGGAAAATGTGGGTATATTTGTTAAAAGAAAAAAAAGATGCTTTTCCAATGTTCAAAAATTATAAGGCAGTGGTAGAGAAGAAAATGGAGATAAGTATAAAAATGTTACGGACAAATCAAGGTGGTGAATTTTGCTCGAATGAATTTAAATTATTTTGTGAAGAAATGGGGATTGAACGTCAATATACAGCCCCGTATACCCTGCAACAGAATGAGGTAGTCGAGAGAAGAAATAGAACAGTGGCGGCGATGGTCCAGAATTTTCTAAAAGAATCGAAGTTGCCATCAACCATGTGGGGGAAAGCGGTAAGGCACGCAATATACATGCTTAATCGTTTACCAACACGAGCTCTAAATGGTACAATACTGTATAAAGTTTGGGGAGGTAAGAAACCTGATTTGGGACACCTTAAAGTATTTGGTTGTGTAGCGATCATGAAGGTTCCATCTATACATGTTAAAAAGTTGGATGATAGAGGGAAACGAGTCTTATATTTGGGATGAGAGCCAGGGACTAAGGGTTGTAGGTTGTATGATCCAGTGACAAAGAAAACACAAGTGAGTCGTGATGTAGTATTTCGTGATAAGGAATTCTGGATATGGGAGAAAGAAGGGGAATGTGAGATGAAAGTTCCTGGATACATCACCATGGTTGAAGATAATATTGAAATGAGTGTTAATGAAGATGGTAGTGAAGATGGAGGTTTCAAAACTCCACCACACATGACTGGTGGTTCACAACTTCGGTACACACAACTGGTGGTAGCCAGACTGAAATGTTCTCTGGAAATTTGGAATCAAAAATTGAAAGTGGACCTCACAGGTACAAAACTCTTGATGAATTGTATAGTGAGATTAAGGTGATTGAATTGCTGGATGAGCTTATGCTATTAAAGTTGGAAGAACCTGTGAATTTTCGAGAAGCAAGCAAGGAAAAAGAATGGATGAGTGCTATGAAAGTCGAGATGGACACCATTGAAAGGAATGACACTTGGGTTCTTACATAACTTCCACCTTGACACAAGCCAATAGGGTTGACGTGGGTTTTTAAATTTAAGAAGGACTCAGAGGGAAATATCGTGAAACATAAAGCTCGCCTCGTCGCAATGGGCTACGTACAACGACGAGGAATTGACTACAACGGAATGTTTGCCCCTGTAGCACGAGTAGAAACTATACGGTTGTTGTTGGAAATGGCTACAAAAGAAGGATGGGTAGTACATCACCTCGATGTAAAATCAGTGTTTTTAAACGGTGATTACTTGAGGAAGTGTATGTCATACAACCGGAAGGTTTCGAGAAGAAAGGGGAGGAGAACAAAGTGTATAGGCTGGTGAAAGCATTGTATGGGTTGCATCAAGCACCAAGAGCTTGAAACGCCAAGCTGGATAATTATTTAAAGGAGTTGGGTTTTGAAAAATGCCAACACGAGCAAGCCGTTTATACAAGGTACAGAAATGGGAGTGTTCTGATCGTTGGTGTATATGTTGACGACATGTTGGTTTCTGGTTCGAGTGAGGAAGAAATCAAATCATTTAAGAAGCAAATGAATATGCAATTTAAAATGAGTAATCTAGGTGTATTGTCGTACTATCTGGGGATTGAAGTTCATCAAGGAGGGGAGTGTAAAACGATAAAACAGTCTGGGTATGCTAAAAAAATATTAGAAAAGGCTGGAATGTTGAGTTGTAACTTGGCAGGGTGTCCTATCGAACAAAAACTGGTGTTAGATAAGGATGAGGGTGGTCAGAAAGTGGATGCAACTGAGTACAAAAGTTTAGTTTGCAGTCTGAGATATCTCACTCATACGCGACCTGACATCACTTATGCAGTCGGGGTTGTTAGTCAATTTATGGAGGCACCTACTGTCAAACATCACCAAGCTTTGAAGCATATACTACGATATGTGAAAGGTACTGTGAATCATGGTTTAGTATATACTAGAAGCGAAGACAAGAAAACTATAACAGGCTAAACAGATAGTGACTTAGCAGGTGATGTGGTTGATCGAAGGAGTACTGGTGGGATGTTTTTTTAACTAAATGGAAAATTAATTTCATGGGCATCGCAGAAACAGAAGCATGCCAGAGTATTTGGCTTTGAGGTCTGCTAAGGGAAATCTCTGGGCAAGAATATTGGGGTGTAGTGTTGCATGTAGACAATAAGTCTGCAAAAGAGTTGATGAAGAATCATGTGCTACATGGAAGGACAAACATATAGACGTTTGCTTTCACTTCATTCATGAATGCATAGAGCGTGGAGAGCTGATTATAAATTATGTGGGAACTCAAGAACAGAGGGCATATATTTTAACTAAAGCACTGGGAAAAGTTAAGTTGGAAGAGATGAAGGTGTTGATTGGAGTCGGGAAACTTGCTGCAGACCCCTGAGTATCTAGTCTGGAGAAAACATGTTTAGCTTAAGGGGGAATATGTTGTATTTGAATTAATCTAAACATGTTTTATTGAAATAAAATATAGCTGTTGAGAGTGCATTTTAGTATTAGACTTGGTCATTTGGTGTTTGCATATTAGTAGGAACTGAATAAAGAAAGTGCGTTAGTGATAGGAGTTTGTTTAGCTGCATACCTAGTTTTTAGCTTGCTTTGTACTTGCATATTTATTCTTGTACATTGATCTATTTTAATTTAAGAAGTTTTATCTCCTTCCAACTCTAAATACAAGCAGGTGTGTGTGTGTATATTATGTTTTAGTGCTTTAATCCCTTCTAGTATTCAAGATGTGTTACCTGCAGACATATAGTCATCTTGACTTTACAGAAATGATATTCATTAATTTTCAAGATTGGAAATTTGAGGGTTTCATATCTGCTCATATTGTTGTTGATTTGGTTTATGGCTAATGGTGACCGCACAATTTGTTGAGTTTCATTATCTGCCATTAATGATTATTTTCTCCATGTTAATGTGATTTTATATAAACACCAAGTTTTGATATCAATTTTTAGGCCTTTAATTACCTATAGAGGG
The DNA here is from genome assembly GCF_009905375.1 of Apium graveolens. NCBI lineage: Eukaryota > Viridiplantae > Streptophyta > Magnoliopsida > Apiales > Apiaceae > Apium > Apium graveolens. Next base: position 295,856,406 of record NC_133652.1, on the reverse strand, counting down.
GGTCAATATAATTATAACAATCAAATGCAATTATGTACTCAATAATGAAGAATAGTTTTTATATTATTGAATAAAAACTTATTACAAAATTCTCTAGCTCAACATGAGCAAATATCTTGAGAGCTTGTAGGTTATGTGTATGATAAAATAAATGCAACATTGTTAACCTACTAGTGTTAACCTAATTTCTGTGCACACTTACACAATCAGTATAAAGATAAAATCAATAGGGAGTCCGAATACATATGCTATAATATCAAAAAAATACTAATATGAACAATATTAATGAGAAGTATTCATCAATAAATACTGATGAGGTCATTTTTGGTAAACTCTCATATGAAATACTAATGGAAAAAATGTGATAGTTATATACTAATATTATCAACTTTTGACACCAAATTTTTTGAAGGTTTATAAGCCATTTTTTAATTTTCAGGAAATCAGAACTCAATTTTTTAAGTAATGTAAATGATAATAGTCATTTCATACCAAAGTCAATATAAATGATGAATTACTTAAAATCTTAGCCAAACTTAGTAGAATATACTTCAACCCATAATACATATCTTTTTAAAATAATTATATTTTTAAAATAATTATTTTTTTGAATTAAAGTTTAATATTAATAAATTTATTCAAAAAAAAGGAAATTCTAGAAATAATTTTTGTACGTATCCTCTTTATTCATCTTAAAAAAATAATGGAATTATATTTTTGTACATATTTGACAAAATAATGTTATTTTTGCATTTCATACCCACCTTGTGAAAAGACCAAAAATTTGTTGGAAAATTTGTCTGTTGAAAATTTTGAGTTACAAAACAAGTTTATAAATATAAGCATTGTTTTAAATAATAAATTTTCATTAAAATTGAAAATATTAAAAATATTCATTATAATTATGTTAAAGTACATATAGTCAAGTCAAACAACTTATATACTTGGACACTATCAGTGCATTTCTCATTCAATTGCTTCCCAATTTAGATTTTTCCCAATCAACCAGTGAATGAATATGGTATATGTAGTGTTACCCACAATATATTGTCATTTTACATGTTCAAATCAAATTGACTAAGAATAAAATAAAAATCAACAATCATATTATCATTCATTTTAATTCATATGTTTAAATAAACATAGCAATTAGTAAATATTTTTAAAAATTGTATTGTCAAAAATTTGTTATGATATCTTATACCTCTAGAAATTTAATTTGATTAAATGTTGTCATGGTAATATTAATTTTTACATGACCAATAATATCTGAATTATTGTGAGAGGTTTTTAAGACTCGAATGTATGTTAGTAGTACTTCTATTATTCTTATTTAGGGTTGTAGTGGTACATATTTTATTGTTAGTTCAGGTCACTAGGGAATTAATATATAATTTCACTAAATAAAATTTAAAATTTTCGAGAAAATATCATTTTTAGTTAAGTTTTTTATACAATGCTTACCACTTAATTTATAGAATCTCATTTTATTTACAATACAAAATAAATTAGAGTAATATATGGAGCAACACCCAATTATTTTGTATAATACATGGAGCAGACTTTGTTAAATTATATTTTTATAAAAAGAAAAAATTTGAATTTGTAATAAGAAATTGATACTAAGATAAAAAACAATTTAAAGTAAATTGGGCCCATTGAAACCCATGATATACAATTGGCCCCCAAAATATAGGATATTAAAAAGGTAGGTAAAACCCTAAAATTAGCACAAGCCCGCCGCCTTACAAACAAAATGAATTTGTACATGGCCTTGAAATAGTGTTCAGGAGTTATTTATATTTTCTATGAAAGAGTGTTTTGGTTCTCTCAAGTTAAACACATCTCCAAATGAATTGGTGGAGGACTAAGTGGATAAGGTTTACAGGTTATCATGAATTGATGTTGTTTAACAAAGTTAAGGTAATAATTTATATTTTCCTATTTCTTTATTTTCTTTTCATTTGTGTTATTTGCATAAACTTTTGGTAGAAATCAAATATTAAAATAAGTATCCAATTTTCCTTGTATATCTATGTAGATTTACATGGAATATCACTTGTATTGGTTTTTACATGACCTCTATATCAAGAATTATCCTTTCAAGATTATATGTCAAGGTTAGAAAAAAAATCAGTTACATTTGTATTAATTTTTTTTGTTCCTCATAAATAATTAAATACATGATATATGAAAAAAATGAAAATTTATAGAAAAGAAGCCCACTCATTATTTAAATTTTATGTTCATATTTGTTGAATTATACTATTAAATTTATTTTAAGTTTATGTATGACCTTACTTTAGAGACATTTTCACAGGAATTATATTTTTCTTGCTACTTGCAACAAGTTCCAAAAACAATGAAGAAAATGCTCCAAGTGCCTTCTGGTTCTCTTCATCAATGTACCGTGTCAGGTTTCTTTATTATTCTTTAACTTTTACCATGCCAATATATATTATTAATATAAATGCAGATAGTACAAGTGGATCTATGTGGGGTGTGTTTTTTTCTAACGTACATAAGACAAACAACTCTAAATTACTCTTTGTTGACCTAATAAAACACCAAATTTACTTACATTAGGAGTTTCCCATCTCACGAAGCCCCATCACTTTTTAACTTCATTTCACAACACACATGGTTGAAAATGAGATTTCTTTCTTGATAGAGATGTAGGTTTTGTTGGGCAAATTTTTTGGTGTTGGAAGAACTTATATTTTCAATACATGAATAGGTAGGGTCACCATTTTCAGCCTCACTAGAACGTGTTGCTTAGTAACTTCTATAGATCCGTAACTATTTGAAAAGTATAGAGTTATGGTTTTTCTTTATTCCGGTAGTAATATTGTTGGCGGTGTCACTGATGATGGTAATTTTACTAGTCCAATTGGTGGCACTAGTAGTCGTAATCTTAGGAGTGGAATTGGTGGTGGGATTGTTGGTGGTGAAGTTTGTGCTAACTTAAGGAGTATCATTGGTGGAAACTTTAATAATGGCATAAATGGTAGTAGCATTGGTGGTATATTGGGTAGTTTTAATAGTGGGATTGGTGGCAGCATGACTAGCATCTTTAGTGGATACATTGGTGGTACCAGAAACGATAATATTAGTAGTGGATTTGCTGGCATTGATGGTGCCATTGGTCCTGGTGCTCTTATTAGTGCAATTGGTGGCATTGAAAACGGTAATCTTTGCAGGAGAATTGGTAGTGGTATTATTGGTGTTGGTTTTGAAGTTCATGCTAGCTTAAGCTGTTCCATTTATGGCCAGTTTATTTATGGAATTACAGGTGGTAGCATTGATGTTATATTCGTTAGTCTTAGTAATGGCATTGGTGGTAGCTTAGTGGTCCTATTGGTAGCTTAGTGGTTGTATTATTGGTGGTTGTGTTAAAGTTCGTGCTAGCTTAAGCAGTTCCATTTATGGCCAGTTTAATTATGGTATTACAGGTGGTAGCATTGATGTTATATTGGTTAGTCTTAGTAGTGGCATTGGTGTTGGCATTGGTGGTAGCTTAGGGGTCGTATTGGTGGTGGAATGGCTAGTTGCCATTGTGGTAGCATTGGTGGTATATTGGTTAGTCTTAGTAGTGGCAATTTATGGTAGCATTGCTGGTAGCTTTAGTGGTAGCACAGGTTGTATATTAGGTAATATTGCTGATAGCTTCGGAGATGGTGGTTGTGACGCCCTCCAAACCCGAGTCAGAAGTTTGGGGTTCACAACACACATATTATATAAACCTGTATATGAAATATGATATGCAATTACCGTTATTTACGCAACCACGGTCACAACAGGTTAAAGTATGAAAACAAACCACAACCTTGACTTTTATTACGTCATACCAAATCCTATCTAGTTTAACTTACAACTGAAAATGAAATCATTCATACAAACTTGCATAACTCAAACTAGCTCGTTCCAACTCAACCTGGAATCCTAGATCGCATACTGGACTGGGGGTCCTCGTTACCAACAATTTCCATTTTAACTATAGAATGACCTAACTAGATTCACAAGGGTGAGCTAACTAGCTCAGCAAGTTATAATAAATATAACAATAACTGAGTGTAAACAATGATCAATTGAAATGATTCATAGGAATCAAGTTCCTTGTTAAGCAATTATTAGAATTGGATATTCATTTTTAAGTTTAAACCAAGGTTAGGCTGCTGATCAGTGACACACTAACCCGATTAAGGCACACAGCTTTCTTCTCTATACTGGATCCAAGGCACACATTGGCCTAATATGACCACCAATCTGGTCTGACCATAAATATGTTCCATATTTAGAACGCTATCTAATTCTATAAAAATTCAACATGATAAATATTGTAATTTAATAAAACAGAATCATAATTAACGTTGATAAAATATTTATTTCAGAGCATAAATCAATTCATAAATATCACCAGAGTATATCAGGGTATGTATGAGGAATAGCTTCTAGCCTGTAGGAGAATCAGGTTTTAAATGAATAATGGTTATACAGGGTTTAGTTCACTATACCATAGAATTGCTTTCGCAACCAGATTTTTAAAAACTATCTAAAAAATGTTGTTGTTGAAAGGTGATTTCATGTCTATTGCAAAGGATTTTAAAAACATTGCAACTGAATCAACAAAATTTCGAGGTCGTTACAAATACATGTTATTGCAATACATTATATAATCGTTACAGTAGATGAGAGATTTGGGCCCAAAAGTTAGGCGGTCTTGTTCAAAACTTGTGAGCGGGCTTGTTGAAATTGTTTTCCCGGCTGTCTATTAAAAAAAACACAGACTGTCAAACAATCTCTACTGCGGCGAAAGATTAATTCTTTGCTGAAATATTTCTCTCAAACACTGAATATTAAATCTTTGTAAAGACTAAAGCTCCAAGAAGATTAAATTTCAAAAAAGATTAAACCTTGAACGGAATGTATTTTTTTCCCCAAATCATCTTTCCTAAAGTTCTTTTAATTCACTAAATTTAATTTAGGTGAAGATTAAATTTGGTCGATTATTGTTAATGATTGTTTAATTTACCTCCTTGCTTTTCTGTTTATATGATATTTTGTGTTTGGGATCTTTTATTGATGTTACACTATGTGTTAATTAGGGTGTATTTATTAAATCATTTTTATATGTCAATCGTGTCTTATTATCAGTTATGAGTTGTATTGGGATTTGTTTGGAATGACAGTGGTATGAAATTGTGAGGTATCACTTGTCGTTGTAAAAGTAGAATTTGTATTTTGGACTTTTTGTTTGCTCCGTCTTCTGATAGTTTGTTAATCTTTATAGAATGAAGTACTACAAAGAAGAAATTCAATACTTTCAGATGTTTTATTATATATTGAATCGTTAAATAAAAAACTTATATCCAATCGCCTAGGTCATATAAAGGTGTTTGCATAATTGTTTATTTAGAATCAATTAAGCAAGTGTTATTATAATTCACATCATATATTTTTTTTACTGGTTTCATTTTAGAAAATGATAAAAGAAAATTGTGAGAAGATGACCCGAGCTACGGGAAGTGAGAACAAATGTCTTGAAAGAAGAGATACCACAAGTGTCGATAACAAGAATAGTTGAAGGACGGAGAGGAGATATGTTATTAATACAAATAACGAAGAAAATGACATCTATTGTATTGGTGGAGGATATTGATCTGCAACTATGACTTTGCTACCTACTACAGGGAAATGTATCAATTTAGGAAAAGTGGAAAGGTTTCCATCTTTTATAACATGGATTCCCTTGGATAGGTAAAACATTTTGTGTTCTTTTTTTTACAACTTCTTATCATTTGGTAATAAGGAATTAAATTAAATTACAATCTGAGATTCTCAGATTGTTATTTAGAAAACCCGATACCTGACTTTCTCTTTGCAGGGTGGTTTCTCCTCAAACTTGGATCAAATCGACTCATCAAAAAAACATCTTCTACTCATGGTAAAACATCAGAGTCTCAAGGAACATCTCGATTTGGTCGCTTTGGCTTTGGCTGGGTTAAGAATTGGTATTTTATGGCATTAGATAGGTTGGAATGGAGATCTATTGATATAACGATTAAAGTTCTCTTTTACAACTTAAACAACTTTGGTACACTTTATTTTCTACGTTTTACCATGTACCAGATTCAAGTATCCGCCACTAGTACTTAATTTTTTAATTATATGGATAAAAAGGATTTTAATATAGAATTGATTTGTTGAGAAATATGTGTAAGTAAAACTAAATTGAACACAATGTGTCTCTCTAATTAATAACCACTCTTGAATTTTGATCAAATTTCTCCATTGCAAAGTACTACATTATAAAAAATTAGAGCCTCCATGTATTGAGAAGTACATGTATACGACACTTTATAATCCACCAGCATACCAGGAAAATTGTAATGTTTCTATCATCTCTACTATTTTCTTATTTATTTTAAATTTAGATTAATTTTAATTTTCATATTGTTAACCATGTTTATTAGATTTAAAGTTTAAGAAATCAAATACCATTACTCAACTATCATAACACACATTACCATTCTCTTATAGAGGAACTTAGATAAATTGGGGAAATTTTGATAAAGTTTTTGGAGAAAACCTTACCATTTAGCGATATCATTATATATCATTAAGCGTCAAGGTCTACTCCAAAGAATGATGATCCATTGGTACATCAAGCATTTTCTTGGTGTTGGTGATATTGATGACAAAGTTCTTCTCAGAGGACGAAAAGTTATTAATTTTTGATTATCTTGGAAAGTGTTTTTATATATTTCTACGATTTAACATAGCGTTATTATATGATTTTATCTGCAAAAATTCATAAGTGACAATATCTGATAGTGGCTATAATACATAAGTTATATTACACAAAATGTGATCATATATTCTTGATTCTAACAAACTAAAATAATTATTGAATTTACTTTATATGTTGAAATATATCTCACCCTCCTAACCGTCCTAACACAGAGTCTTATATATTATTTTTATATATAAATAAGAAGTCATGAGTTGCTTATGTAATGAGAGCCAAAATGGTGAAACAAATTGAACACAAGATTTTGTACTCGTTCCATTCAACTTTTATCTAGTCTTACAGAATCACTTGATCTAATTATCGAGGAAAGACTTGATAAGGTAATAGCAAGGCACACTCCCCTTGCAACAACAACAAGTTAAATGCTTTGTTCTAATATGCAGCTTAAGCAAAACAATGAAAATATTTTTTGTTTGATTATGTATTGTTTGTGAGATGCATAGAAAGTAGAAACATGTTGAAACCTTTATTTGTAGATACAATGTAAATATTACACACCAGTTCAGTTTATAGATGATTTATGAATTACAAGTGCAATGATTTTAATTGTAGTCGATTTTTATTTCATCATATAATTGCTTACAGAACTTTAAGAATCAGATTATTCTGTGCTCATCTCTGTTTTACATTTTTGGATATTGTGTGACTATATGTTCATATCACAGGTTTGTTGTGGAGGCCTGGGGGCTGAAAAACTGCACTGAGAAAGATGATCGATTAAGTCATATTAGTCATATTGTTACTGCGGTTATGGTACCTGCGTACATTGATAGTTCAGAAGTTATTAGAAGGGCATAGAATGATACAACTAGATCTTATGGCTTAATAAAGTAGTTTGAAAGGATTCGAGGATAGATCATGTGAGAAATCTAAATGAGGCATATTATCATTTCTGGTAATCAATGTTATAGATTTTATTGCATCTACATATTGACCAGAGACAAGATTAATAGTAAAATATGTTAGTTCTTCAATTCTCTTTGAGAAGCTTTAACAAAACTATGTCAAATTCATAATATGGGCCATAACCTTGTATCATACTTCCTTTTGCTAAGGCCACACAATCACTCATAAACCAGACAAGTTATAAATATTTTCCCTATTTACCTCTTACTAACCATTTTGAAAAACAATGAAATATATATAAATATTCTACTATAAACTTACAGGTGTTTTCTGTAGTTGCAAGTGATAGGCTTGTTGGAATAATCTTAAATTTAGTTATTAATATGTGTTTTATTAGTTTTGAATAAATTGTATAGGCCTTAATGAACTTTGTGTTGGTTAGCACAACAGTAATTATAGACCAGGTCATAGTTCTGTTTTAGCATTATCAGGGAAGTTGAAGTAGTGGAGTCATGCTAGGAAGTTCAGTTGCTATTTTTTAGATATCACGTTATATGTCTAGACTAGTATATATTAGATTGTATGTATTCAGTTTGATAACAAGGAATGAGAAGCAGCTTTATTTTCTTCTCCATACACAGCAGCCATGGGCTAAACACTGTACTTTGTATCTAAAGCACAAGCCCATCACAATTTTTATTCTATACTTGGTATTAGAGCATAATGGTTAGGTTCCTGTATGCCAAAATATCAACCCAAGCACACAAATAAAATCATGGAAATATCCAAATCAAAAGAAAGGTTTGTGGGCTTAAGCTATCCAATGTTAACGAGAAGCAATTATACGACATGGTCCCTAAAGATGAAAGTTATCATGAAAGCGCAAGGAGTTTGGTGTGCAATCGAGCAGAAGGATCATAAGAGGGTCTTGGATGAGAAAATGGTTCAAGTGGCACTTCCAGCAATATATCAAGGTGTGCCCGAAGATGTGTTGATGTCCATTGCTGAAAAGAAACAGCTAAGGAAGCATGGGAAGCGATCAAGATGATGTGTATGGGTGTGGAAAGAGTAAAAGAAGCAAAAGTGCAGACGTTAAAAGGTGAGTTCTAGTCCTTAATCATGAAGGAAATGGATAAAATCGAAGATTTTTGTATGAAGTTGAGTGGGATTGTGACTAATATCCGGGTCCTTGGCGAAAGAATGGAAGAATCGAGTGTTGTGATAAAAATTCTACGTGCAGTTCCGGATAAGTTTCTTCAAATAGCTTCAAACATAGAGCAATTTGGAGACGTTAAGGGGATGACAGTTGAAGAGGTAGTTGGTCGTCTCAAAGCTCACGAGGAAAGGATGAAGGGCAGGTCTGAGAGTGTAGATGGACAACTTCTTCTGACATCTCGGAATCAAAGACCTGGAGGTGGTTCTTTCCGTGACAAGAGTAGGATAAAGTGTTACAACTGTAATACTATGGGACACTATGCTGCGGAATGTGATAAACCGTGACGGGAAAGAGAGAAGAGACAAGAAGTGAACCTCGCACAGATCGAGGATGATGAGCCGACATTATTATAGACAGAAGAATGATGCCAGACGGGCAAAATAAAAGGTGCTAGATGGGTAAATAGAAGTTCCACATGGGAAGGATTTTTTTAAAGCCAAAAGGGCTAAATTTAAGTGCCATATGGACAAAGAAGTTGAAAGCCAAATGGGTTAGGATGAATGTCAGACGGGCTAATCTAAATGAGTTCATGATAAATTTAAGATTAAGGGGGTGATTATTGGAATAATCTTAAATTTAGTTATTAATTTATGTATTATTAGTTTTGAATAAATTGTATAGGCCTTAGTGAACGTTGTGTTGGTTAGCACAACAGTAACCGTAGACCAAGTCATAGTTCAGTTTCAGCATTATCAGGGAAGTTGAAGTAGTGGAGTCATGCTACGAAGTTCAGTTGCTATTTTTTAGATATCACGTTATATGTCTAAACTATTATATATTAGATTGTATGCATTCAGTTTGATAACAAGGAATGAAAAGCAGCTTTATTTTCTTCTCCATACGCAGCCATGTGCTAAACACTGCACTTTGTATCTAAAGCACAAGCCCATCATAATTTTTATTCTACAAGGCTGACTGGAATGGAGATGATTCTTAAGGATGTTGGTTACTTGGTACAACTTGGAAGTGGGGTTGCCGTTGCTTCTCCATACTTGGAGAACAACATGCCAACCATTCCATCCTCTCAATTACCCATTAGTGATTGCCATTTAATGCTAAATACTATGTAAAAAATATTCTTCATGTGCGGTGGTCTTTAGTAGACTTACTATATCTTAAATACTGCATCTTGTATTGATTTGCACCTTTCTTTGTTGACTTATTTTTATGTAAATTTTATCAAATTCAAATGAGTATTTAAAGTATTGTTAGGACTTGGTTTTAGTGGAACAAGATAAATCCAATTAGAAGTTATTTTGCTCGCTTAAATAGCAATAATAACTCTTGACTTACAAAGTGAGAAATATTATAGGTTCTATTAGCAAATAAAAATAAATTTTTGGTAGAATAGAAAGCGAATAAGCCATAGTGGGAACATAATAATTATAATTTAATTGACTAATTTATTTCAACTAAAAAAGATAAATGTTCATTTCACCTTAAAAGATAAATATTTAATAATTTAAATAAAGATAAATTAAATAGTGTTAAGGATGGCTTAATTAATTTACATATTTAGAATTTGGATCAAATCAATTTTTCTAAAAAAATAATGAATCTGGATTTTGTACAAAATTGTGAGGCCCAAGAATGGCGCAAATTACGCCACGTCCGAATTAGATATATGTAAAAAACTTAATTTTATTACTTTTCGTTTCTTCGAAAAATAATGTACATTTGTTAAATTTTCTTTAAATATATTAAAAATGTGTAAAATTTTATCCGATTTAGAATTTTATCCCAAAATATTTTATTGTAAAAAATTGGATGAAAAATAAAACTAACAAAAAATTATTTCGATATTTTTAAAATTCCGAATTTGAGTTAATCCAAGTTTTTTCTCTTTAGGAGAGAAGCAAAGTTTTATAATAAAATATTTGTTCAGAGAGCTTGGGGCATTTTTAAATATGACTTTCTTAAGATCGAATCAGAAGAGTTTTTCAATTTTTTTATGGTTTATATTTAACACTAAATATAATGTATTTTTATATATCCTTTATCAATATTAAGTACCTTATTTACAAATATTGATTCAATAATAATTAGTCGATTTAGTTGTTATATAATTTTTTTTATAAAGATAATACAACTTTTTTTTCAAATCACTATATAACATATTTTCTTATTCATTTATTAATGTTGTGTATTTTTTAGAAAAGAAATATCAATATTCATTAATCTTGACATTTACATATTTTATATAAGTTACTTTATAATTCAAGATTAAGTATTTAATTTGTTCAATTTATTTTACAAACATAAATATTTTTATGATGATTATTTAAGTTTTATTTTTTACAATATTTTATTTTTCTTGTAAATTTGAGTAAGTAGATTTGAGAAAAATGTGTTTTTTTATCATAACAATTTATGAGTTCATGTTCTTTATTTTATCCTTAAAATGACGTCTCAATAATGTGTTTAACATATTTTATTAGCAAGAAAATTATAAAAACTAATTTACATTAATTGATATCATTTCAGTTTAAATAAATATTGACTTTACTATCAATAATTCATATAAATTTCCAAAAGTTGATTATTCAACCGTGTTAGTTAAATAAGATAATATCATTTAACAAAATAAAATATACATGTTTAAATTATTTAATCTCCATTAATTTATTTTGTAACTTTTACCTTAAATTAAGAAAAGCCCTTTATAATAGAAAAAGTTAAATCATATATAAAATAAAATTTACTATGTTAGAAATACACAACATTATGCAATTTTTTGTGAGTATAGTTTGTACTCTTCTAATGTATCATCCCAATTGTTCTTCTGGTCAAAACTTGCTTCAATTCTTCTTCTTGCTCATCAAGGCTTGCTTCTTCTCAGCGTTTGACTTTCTGAATGAGCAGCAAAGTGTCCGACTTCATCACAATTATAGCACTTGATCTTTGACTTGTAATTTTCCCATACCTTGACTCCTTGCAATCATTCTTCCTTTAATTCCTCTTATTATAGCCAATATTTCTAAACTTATTAACTAAAAGAGCATGAATTTGTAGGATATCTTCATCATTACCATGATCAATTTCAGTTCCTGAGTATTTGAGACTCAGTGTCAGACTATACAATCATGGCCTTTCATTTTGAAATGACTCTTTCTTTCAAATTTTTCTCTTATTTTTCCTCTACCCTCACAGAAACATGTCTTGTCCCATTTCGTCTTACTTTTCTACTCCATCTCCACTTCATTAGTTTCAGAATTCCATATATCTCAACTAGAGTGTCTTCAAGATCATAGTTATTCCTTATTGATATAACTTTCAAGTCACACTTTTGAGGGAGTGCAAGAAGAACCTTCAAGTTTGAATCTGTTGGATCATACTCTATGTCAACAAGTGACAAATCATTCCACAATTTCTAAAATCTATGATAGATTTCAAACAAAAACTCATCAACTTTGAGTCAAAGTGCTCATAGTGCCTTACACTTAACCACCAAAGAGTCCCAAATTTCCTTGGTTGTTTTGCATCCAATAAACCAAGGGGACATCACACTGTCTAGATTGTTATGCAAAAATGTCAGACTTTTGCATTTTTTTCTTGACCACAATAGCAACATCCAGTTTTGTTGAGTTTCATTATCTGCCATTAATGATTATTTTCTGGATCTTAAAGTGATTTTATATAATACCAAGCTTTGATATCATTTTTTAGGCCTTTAATTACCTGTAGAGGGGGTCAATATAATTATAACAATCAAATCCAATTATGTACTCAATAATGAAGAATAATTTTTATATTATTGAATAAAAACTTATTACAAAATTCTCTGCTCAACATGAGCCAATATCTTGAGAGCTTGTAGGTTATTGTATGATAAAATAAATTCACTAGTGTTAACCTAATTTGTGCTTATATAGTGCACACTTACACAATGAATATAAAGATAAAATCAATAAGGATTCCTAATACATATGCTATAATATCAAAAAAATACTAATATGAACAACCTTGATTTGATGAGAAGTATTGATCGATAAAATACTGATGAGGTCATTTTTGTTAAACTCTCATATGAAATACTAATGGAAAATATGTGATAGTTATATACTAATATCATCAACTTTTGACACCAAATTTTTTGAAGTTTTATAAGCCATTTTTTAATTTTCAGGAAATCAGAACTCAATTCCCATCCACATTTGTAGGTTCCGCCTTTGGACAAAAATTGAGGTATGTTCTGGGATTTGACAAACTTTGAATTTAAATTTTGTCTCCTTTTTTAATAGTTTTTTCTCGGAATTTAGTGATCTTATTATTTTTTTATATTTTCTTAAAATATTTGTAAGAAAAGAAATGTTTATTCAAATAACTAATTTGGATTAAAATTACTCAAAGAACTATAAAAAATGGTGAGTACATAATATAAGTAATGTAAATGATATTTAAATAATTTTAATATATTTTTGTAGGCATTAATTATTTGTCAAAAACATATTTTCATTATAAAATTTTGTCAACTGAAGTTAGAAACTTATAATTTTCTGCTTAAATGATTACTTTGCATGATTATTAAAAAAAAATTTTAAAAAAATATATTTTCTAACACTAATATAACGGGTAGATTCAAATGATAACTAAAAAATTACAAAGTTGGTATGAAATTTAACTAGTCATTTTCTACTATATGTTATATAGAAAAAAATTGCTTATTGGGCCATAATAGTCATTTCATACCAAAGTCAATATAAATGATGAATTACTTAAAATATTAGGGCAAACTTAGTAGAATATACTTCATCCCAAAATACTTGTTTTTTGAACTTTGTTCATGTAAAATTAATAATCTTACATACTTTTTTAAAATAAATATTTTTTTGAATTAAAGTTTAATATTAATAATTGTATTCAAAAAGGGAAATTCTAGAAGTAATTTTTGTACGTATACTCTTTATTCATCTTAAAAAAATAATTGAATTCTAGTTTGGTACATATTTGATAAAATAATGTTCTCTTTGCATTTCATACCCACCTTGTGAAAAGACCCAAAATTTGTTGGAAAACTTGTCTATTGAAAATTTTGAGTTAGAAAACAAGTTTATAAATATAAGCATTGTTTTAAATAATAAATTTTCATTAAAATTGAAAATATTAAAAATATTCATTATAATTATGTTAAAGTACATATGATCAAGTCAAACAACTTATATAATTAGACACTGTCAGCGTGCATTTCTCATTCAATTTCTTCCCAATTTAGATTTTTCCCAATTAACTAGTGAATGAATATGGTATATGTAGTGTTACCCACAATATATTGTCATTTTACATGTTCAAATCAAAATTGACTAAGAAAAAATAAAAATCAATAATCATATTATCATTCATTTTAATTCCTATGTTTAAATAAACATAGCAATTAGTAAATATTTTTAAAAATTGTATCTTTTTTCCCATAAGTATAACTTGTTTGTCAAAAATTTGGTATTCAATCTTATACCTCCAGAAATTTAATTTGATTAAATGTTGTTATTGTAATATTAATTTTTACATGACCAATAATATCTCAATTATTGTGAGAGGTTTTTAAGACTTGAATGTATGATAGTAGTACTTAGTTAGGGTTGTAGTAGTACATATATTATTGTTAGTTGAGGTCAGTAGGGAATTTATATATAATTTCACTAAATAAAATTTAAAATTTTTGAGAAAATGTCATTTTTAGTTAAGTTTTTTGTACAATGATTACCACTTAATTTATGGTTGTAAATCAACAGCCAATTAGTTTATATAATACATGGAGCAGACTTTGTTAAATTATATTTTTATAAAAAGAAAAATTTTGAATTTGTAATAAGAAATTGATAGTAAGATAAAAACCAATTTAAACTAAATTGGGCCCATTGAAACCCATGATATACAATTGGGCATGCAAAATATAGCATATTAAAAAGGTAGGTAACACCCTAATATCAGCACAAGCCGCCACCTTACAAACAAAATGAATTTGTACATGGGCATGAAATAGAGTTTTGGAGTTATTTGTATTTTCTATAAAAGAGTGCTTTCGTGCTCTAAATTTAAACACATCTCTGAATGAATTGGTGGAGGACTAATCAAATGAATTGGTGGAGGACTAAGTGGATAAGGTTTACTGGTTATCATGAATTGATGTTGTTTAACAAAGTTAACGTAATAATTTATATTTCCCTGTTTCTTCATTTTCTTTTCATATGTGTTATTTGCATAAACTTTTGGTAGAAATAAAACACTAAAACAAGTATCCCATTTTCCTTTATATATGTATGTAGATTTACATGGAATGTCACTTGTATTTATTTTTACATGACCTCTATGTCAAGAATTATCCTTTCAAGATTATATGTCAAGGTTAGAAAAAAAATCAATTACATTTGTATTAATTTTTTTTGTTCCTCATGAATAATCAAATACAAGATATATGAAAAAAAATGAAAACTTATAGAAAAGAAGCTCAAATATTATTTATATTTTATGTTCATATTTGTTGAATTATACTATTAAATTTAAGAATAATGTGTTTGTTTTTATCATAACAATTTATGAGTTCATGTTCTTTATTTTATCCTTAAAATGACGTCTCAATAATGTGTTTAACATATTTTATTAGCAAGAAAATCATGAAAACTAATATACACTATTGATATCATTTTAATTTAAATAAATATTGACTTTACTATGAATAATTCATATAAATTTCCAAAAGTTGATTATTCAACGGTGTTAGTTTAACAAGATAATATCATTCAACAAAATAAAATATACATGTTTAAATTATTTAATCTCCATTAATTTATTTTGTAACTTTTACCTAAAATTAAGAAAAGCCCTTTATAACAGAAAAAAGTTAAATCATATATATAATAAAATTTACTTTGTTAGAAATACACAACATTATGCAATTTTTTGTGAGCATAGTTTGTACTCTTCTAATGTATCATCCCAATTGTTCTTGTGGTCAAAACTTGCTTCAATTCTTCTTCTTGCTCATCAAGATTTGCTTCTTCTCACGATTTGGCTTGCTGAATGAGCAGCAAAGTGTCCGACTACATCACAATTATAGCACTTGATCTTTGACTTGACTCCTTACAATCATTCTTTATTTAATTCCTCTTATCAGGGTAAAGTTCGAGGAACTAGAGCCTTTCTTTCAAAAAACATTTTTTTTTGAATTCTATATACCCCATATTTCTAAACTTTTTAACTAAAAGAGCATCAATTTGTAGGATATCTTCATCATTACCATGATCAATTTTAGTTCGTGAATAATTTTGTAAGCCATCATGAGTATTTGAGACTCAGTGTCAGACTATACAATCATGGCCTTTCATTTTGAAATGGCTATTTCTTGAAAATTTCTCTCTTATTTTTCCTCTACCCTGAGAGAACCATGTCTTGTCACATTTCGTCTTACTTTTCTACTCCATCTCCAGTTTATTAGTTTTCGGAATTCCATATATCTTAACTAGAGATGTGTCTTCAAAATCATAGTTATCCCTTATTGATATAACTTTTAAGTCACACTTTGGAGGAAGTGCAAGAAGAACCTTCAAGTTTGAATCTGCTGGATCATACTCTATGTCAACAAGTGACAAATCATTCAACAATTTCTTAAATCTATCATGGATTTCAAACAAAGACTCATCAACTTTTGAGTCAAAGTGCTCATACTGGTGATTGAGTATTGTCCTTCGAATCTTCTTGACAGCCGTTGTGCCTTACACTTAACCACCAAAGTGTCTCAACTTTCCTTGGTTGTTTTGTATCCAATAAACCTAGGGGACATCACACTCTCTAGATTGTTATGCAAAAATGTCCAACTTTTCCATTTTTTTCTTGACCACGAATAGCAACAACCAGTTTCATGGGCTAATGAGGTCCATCATAAATCCCTGTTGGATTTAAATTAATCTAAACATATTTTATTTAAATAAAATATAGCTGTTGAGAGTGAATTTTAGTATTAGACTTTGTCATTTGGTGTTTGCATATTAGTAGGAACTGAATAAAGAAAGTGGGTTAGTGATATGAGTTTGTTTAGCTGCATGCCTAGTTTTTAGCTTGCTTTGTACTTGCATATTTATTCTTGTACATTGATCTATTTTAATTTAAGAAGTTTTATCTCCTTCCAACTCTATATACAAGCAGGTGTGTGTGTGTATATTGTGTTTTAGTGCTTTACTTAGTATCAGAGCCGTGGTAACCACTTAAGTTTTCAGACACGATGGAACAGAAAGACAAGACGAAAGAAAGTACAAATACTGGGCTGAGTTATCCTATTCTTACCAAGACGAATTATGCAGCTTGGTCTCAGAAGATGAAAGTGACTATGCAGGCGTATGGCTTGTGGGACCCGGAGGGGACAGTTGAGGATAAAACGAACAAGCGAGCCTTGGCAATTATCTATCAAGGGATTTCGGAGGAGATGTTGCTGACACTTGAAGAAAAAAAAACATCGAAAGAGACATGGGAAGCTGTGAGAACAATGAGTTTGGGAGCAGACAAGGTGAGGCAAAAGCTCAAACGCTAAAAGGGGAATTTGGAAGCTTAAGTATGAAAGACGTGGAGGAGTTAGATGACTTCTACATGAAATTATATGGACTGGTCACTAACATTCGAGCACTAGGAGAGAAGATGGAAGAGAGCTACGTGGTGAAGAAACTTCTCAGAGCGGTTCCCTCGAAATTTTTACAAATTGCGTCTGCTCTGGAGCAATTCGAAAATTTGGAGGAGATGTCAGTGGAAGAAGTCGTTGGTTCTTTGAAGGCCCATGAATAACGGTTGTATGGGACAAGTGAGATGAATTAAGGGAAACTCTTACTGACAGAGGAAGAATGGCTAAAGAGAGAAAACCACGAGGGACAATTGTTTTTGACCCGTAAGGAGTGGATGAAAAAAACCAGAGAAGGGAATCGAGGTCCTAGTGAGAACCGGGGAAAAGAATCAAACTGAGGAGGACGTGATAGGAGCAGGATGAGGTGCTTTAATTGCCAAGCATTTGGACATTTTGCATACGAGTGCCGGAAATCACGACGTGACAAGGAACCACAAAAGGAAGTGAACCTCACCCAACTCCAAGGAGATGAACCAGCGCTATTGATTGCTGAGATCAAAGAACCTGTGAAGGAGATGATGTTGCTAAACGAAGAAATGGTAGTTCCAAAGCTAACAGAGAAAAATGAGGGATGCAAGGTTTTGCAAGTGTGGTACCTGGATAATGGGGCGAGGAATCACATGACTGGACAACGGGAAAAATTCAAAGAGTTAGACGAAAGTGTAACTGGAAAAGTGATGTTTGGTGATGGGTCTACTGTGACGATAAAAGGCAGGGGAGTAGTGTCATTTAAATGCAAGAATGGTGAAGAGAAGATATTAAGCGAGGTATATTACATCCCTACCTTGTGCAATAATATTATTAGTTTGGGTCAACTTTCGGAGGCTAGTAACAAGGTTGTATTGGAGGGAGAATATTTATGGGTGTATGATGAACGAGGTCGACTGTTGATGAAAGTGAAGAGGAGTGAAAATCGTCTCTACAAAATAAGCTTTGAGGATAGTAGCCCTAGGTATTTACTCTCAAAAACCGAGGAAGATACATGGCTATGGCACACAAGGCTCGGCCATGTCAATTTTCAAGCCTTAAAACTCATGTCAAAGGAGAAATTAGCATATGGAGTTCCGAAGTTATTGAACCAAGGAATAAATGCGAAGGATGCTTGATGAAAAAGTTGGTAAGAAGTCCGTTCCCAGCAAATACGAGCTTTCAAACAAAGAAGCCCCTTGAACTAGTGTATGCAAATATTTGTGGCCCGATCATGCCTGAGACTTCTGGAGGTAATCGATACTTTCTCTTATTTGTCTATGATTATAGTAGGAAAATGTGGGTATATTTGTTAAAAGAAAAAAAAGATGCTTTTCCAATGTTCAAAAATTATAAGGCAGTGGTAGAGAAGAAAATGGAGATAAGTATAAAAATGTTACGGACAAATCAAGGTGGTGAATTTTGCTCGAATGAATTTAAATTATTTTGTGAAGAAATGGGGATTGAACGTCAATATACAGCCCCGTATACCCTGCAACAGAATGAGGTAGTCGAGAGAAGAAATAGAACAGTGGCGGCGATGGTCCAGAATTTTCTAAAAGAATCGAAGTTGCCATCAACCATGTGGGGGAAAGCGGTAAGGCACGCAATATACATGCTTAATCGTTTACCAACACGAGCTCTAAATGGTACAATACTGTATAAAGTTTGGGGAGGTAAGAAACCTGATTTGGGACACCTTAAAGTATTTGGTTGTGTAGCGATCATGAAGGTTCCATCTATACATGTTAAAAAGTTGGATGATAGAGGGAAACGAGTCTTATATTTGGGATGAGAGCCAGGGACTAAGGGTTGTAGGTTGTATGATCCAGTGACAAAGAAAACACAAGTGAGTCGTGATGTAGTATTTCGTGATAAGGAATTCTGGATATGGGAGAAAGAAGGGGAATGTGAGATGAAAGTTCCTGGATACATCACCATGGTTGAAGATAATATTGAAATGAGTGTTAATGAAGATGGTAGTGAAGATGGAGGTTTCAAAACTCCACCACACATGACTGGTGGTTCACAACTTCGGTACACACAACTGGTGGTAGCCAGACTGAAATGTTCTCTGGAAATTTGGAATCAAAAATTGAAAGTGGACCTCACAGGTACAAAACTCTTGATGAATTGTATAGTGAGATTAAGGTGATTGAATTGCTGGATGAGCTTATGCTATTAAAGTTGGAAGAACCTGTGAATTTTCGAGAAGCAAGCAAGGAAAAAGAATGGATGAGTGCTATGAAAGTCGAGATGGACACCATTGAAAGGAATGACACTTGGGTTCTTACATAACTTCCACCTTGACACAAGCCAATAGGGTTGACGTGGGTTTTTAAATTTAAGAAGGACTCAGAGGGAAATATCGTGAAACATAAAGCTCGCCTCGTCGCAATGGGCTACGTACAACGACGAGGAATTGACTACAACGGAATGTTTGCCCCTGTAGCACGAGTAGAAACTATACGGTTGTTGTTGGAAATGGCTACAAAAGAAGGATGGGTAGTACATCACCTCGATGTAAAATCAGTGTTTTTAAACGGTGATTACTTGAGGAAGTGTATGTCATACAACCGGAAGGTTTCGAGAAGAAAGGGGAGGAGAACAAAGTGTATAGGCTGGTGAAAGCATTGTATGGGTTGCATCAAGCACCAAGAGCTTGAAACGCCAAGCTGGATAATTATTTAAAGGAGTTGGGTTTTGAAAAATGCCAACACGAGCAAGCCGTTTATACAAGGTACAGAAATGGGAGTGTTCTGATCGTTGGTGTATATGTTGACGACATGTTGGTTTCTGGTTCGAGTGAGGAAGAAATCAAATCATTTAAGAAGCAAATGAATATGCAATTTAAAATGAGTAATCTAGGTGTATTGTCGTACTATCTGGGGATTGAAGTTCATCAAGGAGGGGAGTGTAAAACGATAAAACAGTCTGGGTATGCTAAAAAAATATTAGAAAAGGCTGGAATGTTGAGTTGTAACTTGGCAGGGTGTCCTATCGAACAAAAACTGGTGTTAGATAAGGATGAGGGTGGTCAGAAAGTGGATGCAACTGAGTACAAAAGTTTAGTTTGCAGTCTGAGATATCTCACTCATACGCGACCTGACATCACTTATGCAGTCGGGGTTGTTAGTCAATTTATGGAGGCACCTACTGTCAAACATCACCAAGCTTTGAAGCATATACTACGATATGTGAAAGGTACTGTGAATCATGGTTTAGTATATACTAGAAGCGAAGACAAGAAAACTATAACAGGCTAAACAGATAGTGACTTAGCAGGTGATGTGGTTGATCGAAGGAGTACTGGTGGGATGTTTTTTTAACTAAATGGAAAATTAATTTCATGGGCATCGCAGAAACAGAAGCATGCCAGAGTATTTGGCTTTGAGGTCTGCTAAGGGAAATCTCTGGGCAAGAATATTGGGGTGTAGTGTTGCATGTAGACAATAAGTCTGCAAAAGAGTTGATGAAGAATCATGTGCTACATGGAAGGACAAACATATAGACGTTTGCTTTCACTTCATTCATGAATGCATAGAGCGTGGAGAGCTGATTATAAATTATGTGGGAACTCAAGAACAGAGGGCATATATTTTAACTAAAGCACTGGGAAAAGTTAAGTTGGAAGAGATGAAGGTGTTGATTGGAGTCGGGAAACTTGCTGCAGACCCCTGAGTATCTAGTCTGGAGAAAACATGTTTAGCTTAAGGGGGAATATGTTGTATTTGAATTAATCTAAACATGTTTTATTGAAATAAAATATAGCTGTTGAGAGTGCATTTTAGTATTAGACTTGGTCATTTGGTGTTTGCATATTAGTAGGAACTGAATAAAGAAAGTGCGTTAGTGATAGGAGTTTGTTTAGCTGCATACCTAGTTTTTAGCTTGCTTTGTACTTGCATATTTATTCTTGTACATTGATCTATTTTAATTTAAGAAGTTTTATCTCCTTCCAACTCTAAATACAAGCAGGTGTGTGTGTGTATATTATGTTTTAGTGCTTTAATCCCTTCTAGTATTCAAGATGTGTTACCTGCAGACATATAGTCATCTTGACTTTACAGAAATGATATTCATTAATTTTCAAGATTGGAAATTTGAGGGTTTCATATCTGCTCATATTGTTGTTGATTTGGTTTATGGCTAATGGTGACCGCACAATTTGTTGAGTTTCATTATCTGCCATTAATGATTATTTTCTCCATGTTAATGTGATTTTATATAAACACCAAGTTTTGATATCAATTTTTAGGCCTTTAATTACCTATAGAGGGGGTCAATATAATTATAACAATCAAATGCAATTATGTACTCAATAATGAAGAATAGTTTTTATATTATTGAATAAAAACTTATTACAAAATTCTCTAGCTCAACATGAGCAAATATCTTGAGAGCTTGTAGGTTATGTGTATGATAAAATAAATGCAACATTGTTAACCTACTAGTGTTAACCTAATTTCTGTGCACACTTACACAATCAGTATAAAGATAAAATCAATAGGGAGTCCGAATACATATGCTATAATATCAAAAAAATACTAATATGAACAATATTAATGAGAAGTATTCATCAATAAATACTGATGAGGTCATTTTTGGTAAACTCTCATATGAAATACTAATGGAAAAAATGTGATAGTTATATACTAATATTATCAACTTTTGACACCAAATTTTTTGAAGGTTTATAAGCCATTTTTTAATTTTCAGGAAATCAGAACTCAATTTTTTAAGTAATGTAAATGATAATAGTCATTTCATACCAAAGTCAATATAAATGATGAATTACTTAAAATCTTAGCCAAACTTAGTAGAATATACTTCAACCCATAATACATATCTTTTTAAAATAATTATATTTTTAAAATAATTATTTTTTTGAATTAAAGTTTAATATTAATAAATTTATTCAAAAAAAAGGAAATTCTAGAAATAATTTTTGTACGTATCCTCTTTATTCATCTTAAAAAAATAATGGAATTATATTTTTGTACATATTTGACAAAATAATGTTATTTTTGCATTTCATACCCACCTTGTGAAAAGACCAAAAATTTGTTGGAAAATTTGTCTGTTGAAAATTTTGAGTTACAAAACAAGTTTATAAATATAAGCATTGTTTTAAATAATAAATTTTCATTAAAATTGAAAATATTAAAAATATTCATTATAATTATGTTAAAGTACATATAGTCAAGTCAAACAACTTATATACTTGGACACTATCAGTGCATTTCTCATTCAATTGCTTCCCAATTTAGATTTTTCCCAATCAACCAGTGAATGAATATGGTATATGTAGTGTTACCCACAATATATTGTCATTTTACATGTTCAAATCAAATTGACTAAGAATAAAATAAAAATCAACAATCATATTATCATTCATTTTAATTCATATGTTTAAATAAACATAGCAATTAGTAAATATTTTTAAAAATTGTATTGTCAAAAATTTGTTATGATATCTTATACCTCTAGAAATTTAATTTGATTAAATGTTGTCATGGTAATATTAATTTTTACATGACCAATAATATCTGAATTATTGTGAGAGGTTTTTAAGACTCGAATGTATGTTAGTAGTACTTCTATTATTCTTATTTAGGGTTGTAGTGGTACATATTTTATTGTTAGTTCAGGTCACTAGGGAATTAATATATAATTTCACTAAATAAAATTTAAAATTTTCGAGAAAATATCATTTTTAGTTAAGTTTTTTATACAATGCTTACCACTTAATTTATAGAATCTCATTTTATTTACAATACAAAATAAATTAGAGTAATATATGGAGCAACACCCAATTATTTTGTATAATACATGGAGCAGACTTTGTTAAATTATATTTTTATAAAAAGAAAAAATTTGAATTTGTAATAAGAAATTGATACTAAGATAAAAAACAATTTAAAGTAAATTGGGCCCATTGAAACCCATGATATACAATTGGCCCCCAAAATATAGGATATTAAAAAGGTAGGTAAAACCCTAAAATTAGCACAAGCCCGCCGCCTTACAAACAAAATGAATTTGTACATGGCCTTGAAATAGTGTTCAGGAGTTATTTATATTTTCTATGAAAGAGTGTTTTGGTTCTCTCAAGTTAAACACATCTCCAAATGAATTGGTGGAGGACTAAGTGGATAAGGTTTACAGGTTATCATGAATTGATGTTGTTTAACAAAGTTAAGGTAATAATTTATATTTTCCTATTTCTTTATTTTCTTTTCATTTGTGTTATTTGCATAAACTTTTGGTAGAAATCAAATATTAAAATAAGTATCCAATTTTCCTTGTATATATCTATGTAGATTTACATGGAATATCACTTGTATTGGTTTTTACATGACCTCTATATCAAGAATTATCCTTTCAAGATTATATGTCAAGGTTAGAAAAAAAATCAGTTACATTTGTATTAATTTTTTTTGTTCCTCATAAATAATTAAATACATGATATATGAAAAAAATGAAAATTTATAGAAAAGAAGCCCACTCATTATTTAAATTTTATGTTCATATTTGTTGAATTATACTATTAAATTTATTTTAAGTTTATGTATGACCTTACTTTAGAGACATTTTCACAGGAATTATATTTTTCTTGCTACTTGCAACAAGTTCCAAAAACAATGAAGAAAATGCTCCAAGTGCCTTCTGGTTCTCTTCATCAATGTACCGTGTCAGGTTTCTTTATTATTCTTTAACTTTTACCATGCCAATATATATTATTAATATAAATGCAGATAGTACAAGTGGATCTATGTGGGGTGTGTTTTTTTCTAACGTACATAAGACAAACAACTCTAAATTACTCTTTGTTGACCTAATAAAACACCAAATTTACTTACATTAGGAGTTTCCCATCTCACGAAGCCCCATCACTTTTTAACTTCATTTCACAACACACATGGTTGAAAATGAGATTTCTTTCTTGATAGAGATGTAGGTTTTGTTGGGCAAATTTTTTGGTGTTGGAAGAACTTATATTTTCAATACATGAATAGGTAGGGTCACCATTTTCAGCCTCACTAGAACGTGTTGCTTAGTAACTTCTATAGATCCGTAACTATTTGAAAAGTATAGAGTTATGGTTTTTCTTTATTCCGGTAGTAATATTGTTGGCGGTGTCACTGATGATGGTAATTTTACTAGTCCAATTGGTGGCACTAGTAGTCGTAATCTTAGGAGTGGAATTGGTGGTGGGATTGTTGGTGGTGAAGTTTGTGCTAACTTAAGGAGTATCATTGGTGGAAACTTTAATAATGGCATAAATGGTAGTAGCATTGGTGGTATATTGGGTAGTTTTAATAGTGGGATTGGTGGCAGCATGACTAGCATCTTTAGTGGATACATTGGTGGTACCAGAAACGATAATATTAGTAGTGGATTTGCTGGCATTGATGGTGCCATTGGTCCTGGTGCTCTTATTAGTGCAATTGGTGGCATTGAAAACGGTAATCTTTGCAGGAGAATTGGTAGTGGTATTATTGGTGTTGGTTTTGAAGTTCATGCTAGCTTAAGCTGTTCCATTTATGGCCAGTTTATTTATGGAATTACAGGTGGTAGCATTGATGTTATATTCGTTAGTCTTAGTAATGGCATTGGTGGTAGCTTAGTGGTCCTATTGGTAGCTTAGTGGTTGTATTATTGGTGGTTGTGTTAAAGTTCGTGCTAGCTTAAGCAGTTCCATTTATGGCCAGTTTAATTATGGTATTACAGGTGGTAGCATTGATGTTATATTGGTTAGTCTTAGTAGTGGCATTGGTGTTGGCATTGGTGGTAGCTTAGGGGTCGTATTGGTGGTGGAATGGCTAGTTGCCATTGTGGTAGCATTGGTGGTATATTGGTTAGTCTTAGTAGTGGCAATTTATGGTAGCATTGCTGGTAGCTTTAGTGGTAGCACAGGTTGTATATTAGGTAATATTGCTGATAGCTTCGGAGATGGTGGTTGTGACGCCCTCCAAACCCGAGTCAGAAGTTTGGGGTTCACAACACACATATTATATAAACCTGTATATGAATATGATATGCAATTACCGTTATTTACGCAACCACGGTCACAACAGGTTAAAGTATGAAAACAAACCACAACCTTGACTTTTATTACGTCATACCAAATCCTATCTAGTTTAACTTACAACTGAAAATGAAATCATTCATACAAACTTGCATAACTCAAACTAGCTCGTTCCAACTCAACCTGGAATCCTAGATCGCATACTGGACTGGGGGTCCTCGTTACCAACAATTTCCATTTTAACTATAGAATGACCTAACTAGATTCACAAGGGTGAGCTAACTAGCTCAGCAAGTTATAATAAATATAACAATAACTGAGTGTAAACAATGATCAATTGAAATGATTCATAGGAATCAAGTTCCTTGTTAAGCAATTATTAGAATTGGATATTCATTTTAAGTTTAAACCAAGGTTAGGCTGCTGATCAGTGACACACTAACCCGATTAAGGCACACAGCTTTCTTCTCTATACTGGATCCAAGGCACACATTGGCCTAATATGACCACCAATCTGGTCTGACCATAAATATGTTCCATATTTAGAACGCTATCTAATTCTATAAAAATTCAACATGATAAATATTGTAATTTAATAAAACAGAATCATAATTAACGTTGATAAAATATTTATTTCAGAGCATAAATCAATTCATAAATATCACCAGAGTATATCAGGGTATGTATGAGGAATAGCTTCTAGCCTGTAGGAGAATCAGGTTTTAAATGAATAATGGTTATACAGGGTTTAGTTCACTATACCATAGAATTGCTTTCGCAACCAGATTTTTAAAAACTATCTAAAAAATGTTGTTGTTGAAAGGTGATTTCATGTCTATTGCAAAGGATTTTAAAAACATTGCAACTGAATCAACAAAATTTCGAGGTCGTTACAAATACATGTTATTGCAATACATTATATAATCGTTACAGTAGATGAGAGATTTGGGCCCAAAAGTTAGGCGGTCTTGTTCAAAACTTGTGAGCGGGCTTGTTGAAATTGTTTTCCCGGCTGTCTATTAAAAAAAACACAGACTGTCAAACAATCTCTACTGCGGCGAAAGATTAATTCTTTGCTGAAATATTTCTCTCAAACACTGAATATTAAATCTTTGTAAAGACTAAAGCTCCAAGAAGATTAAATTTCAAAAAAGATTAAACCTTGAACGGAATGTATTTTTTTCCCCAAATCATCTTTCCTAAAGTTCTTTTAATTCACTAAATTTAATTTAGGTGAAGATTAAATTTGGTCGATTATTGTTAATGATTGTTTAATTTACCTCCTTGCTTTTCTGTTTATATGATATTTTGTGTTTGGGATCTTTTATTGATGTTACACTATGTGTTAATTAGGGTGTATTTATTAAATCATTTTTATATGTCAATCGTGTCTTATTATCAGTTATGAGTTGTATTGGGATTTGTTTGGAATGACAGTGGTATGAAATTGTGAGGTATCACTTGTCGTTGTAAAAGTAGAATTTGTATTTTGGACTTTTTGTTTGCTCCGTCTTCTGATAGTTTGTTAATCTTTATAGAATGAAGTACTACAAAGAAGAAATTCAATACTTTCAGATGTTTTATTATATATTGAATCGTTAAATAAAAAACTTATATCCAATCGCCTAGGTCATATAAAGGTGTTTGCATAATTGTTTATTAGAATCAATTAAGCAAGTGTTATTATAATTCACATCATATATTTTTTTTACTGGTTTCATTTTAGAAAATGATAAAAGAAAATTGTGAGAAGATGACCCGAGCTACGGGAAGTGAGAACAAATGTCTTGAAAGAAGAGATACCACAAGTGTCGATAACAAGAATAGTTGAAGGACGGAGAGGAGATATGTTATTAATACAAATAACGAAGAAAATGACATCTATTGTATTGGTGGAGGATATTGATCTGCAACTATGACTTTGCTACCTACTACAGGGAAATGTATCAATTTAGGAAAAGTGGAAAGGTTTCCATCTTTTATAACATGGATTCCCTTGGATAGGTAAAACATTTTGTGTTCTTTTTTTTACAACTTCTTATCATTTGGTAATAAGGAATTAAATTAAATTACAATCTGAGATTCTCAGATTGTTATTTAGAAAACCCGATACCTGACTTTCTCTTTGCAGGGTGGTTTCTCCTCAAACTTGGATCAAATCGACTCATCAAAAAAACATCTTCTACTCATGGTAAAACATCAGAGTCTCAAGGAACATCTCGATTTGGTCGCTTTGGCTTTGGCTGGGTTAAGAATTGGTATTTTATGGCATTAGATAGGTTGGAATGGAGATCTATTGATATAACGATTAAAGTTCTCTTTTACAACTTAAACAACTTTGGTACACTTTATTTTCTACGTTTTACCATGTACCAGATTCAAGTATCCGCCACTAGTACTTAATTTTTTAATTATATGGATAAAAAGGATTTTAATATAGAATTGATTTGTTGAGAAATATGTGTAAGTAAAACTAAATTGAACACAATGTGTCTCTCTAATTAATAACCACTCTTGAATTTTGATCAAATTTCTCCATTGCAAAGTACTACATTATAAAAAATTAGAGCCTCCATGTATTGAGAAGTACATGTATACGACACTTTATAATCCACCAGCATACCAGGAAAATTGTAATGTTTCTATCATCTCTACTATTTTCTTATTTATTTTAAATTTAGATTAATTTTAATTTTCATATTGTTAACCATGTTTATTAGATTTAAAGTTTAAGAAATCAAATACCATTACTCAACTATCATAACACACATTACCATTCTCTTATAGAGGAACTTAGATAAATTGGGGAAATTTTGATAAAGTTTTTGGAGAAAACCTTACCATTTAGCGATATCATTATATATCATTAAGCGTCAAGGTCTACTCCAAAGAATGATGATCCATTGGTACATCAAGCATTTTCTTGGTGTTGGTGATATTGATGACAAAGTTCTTCTCAGAGGACGAAAAGTTATTAATTTTTGATTATCTTGGAAAGTGTTTTTATATATTTCTACGATTTAACATAGCGTTATTATATGATTTTATCTGCAAAAATTCATAAGTGACAATATCTGATAGTGGCTATAATACATAAGTTATATTACACAAAATGTGATCATATATTCTTGATTCTAACAAACTAAAATAATTATTGAATTTACTTTATATGTTGAAATATATCTCACCCTCCTAACCGTCCTAACACAGAGTCTTATATATTATTTTTATATATAAATAAGAAGTCATGAGTTGCTTATGTAATGAGAGCCAAAATGGTGAAACAAATTGAACACAAGATTTTGTACTCGTTCCATTCAACTTTTATCTAGTCTTACAGAATCACTTGATCTAATTATCGAGGAAAGACTTGATAAGGTAATAGCAAGGCACACTCCCCTTGCAACAACAACAAGTTAAATGCTTTGTTCTAATATGCAGCTTAAGCAAAACAATGAAAATATTTTTTGTTTGATTATGTATTGTTTGTGAGATGCATAGAAAGTAGAAACATGTTGAAACCTTTATTTGTAGATACAATGTAAATATTACACACCAGTTCAGTTTATAGATGATTTATGAATTACAAGTGCAATGATTTTAATTGTAGTCGATTTTTATTTCATCATATAATTGCTTACAGAACTTTAAGAATCAGATTATTCTGTGCTCATCTCTGTTTTACATTTTTGGATATTGTGTGACTATATGTTCATATCACAGGTTTGTTGTGGAGGCCTGGGGGCTGAAAAACTGCACTGAGAAAGATGATCGATTAAGTCATATTAGTCATATTGTTACTGCGGTTATGGTACCTGCGTACATTGATAGTTCAGAAGTTATTAGAAGGGCATAGAATGATACAACTAGATCTTATGGCTTAATAAAGTAGTTTGAAAGGATTCGAGGATAGATCATGTGAGAAATCTAAATGAGGCATATTATCATTTCTGGTAATCAATGTTATAGATTTTATTGCATCTACATATTGACCAGAGACAAGATTAATAGTAAAATATGTTAGTTCTTCAATTCTCTTTGAGAAGCTTTAACAAAACTATGTCAAATTCATAATATGGGCCATAACCTTGTATCATACTTCCTTTTGCTAAGGCCACACAATCACTCATAAACCAGACAAGTTATAAATATTTTCCCTATTTACCTCTTACTAACCATTTTGAAAAACAATGAAATATATATAAATATTCTACTATAAACTTACAGGTGTTTTCTGTAGTTGCAAGTGATAGGCTTGTTGGAATAATCTTAAATTTAGTTATTAATATGTGTTTTATTAGTTTTGAATAAATTGTATAGGCCTTAATGAACTTTGTGTTGGTTAGCACAACAGTAATTATAGACCAGGTCATAGTTCTGTTTTAGCATTATCAGGGAAGTTGAAGTAGTGGAGTCATGCTAGGAAGTTCAGTTGCTATTTTTTAGATATCACGTTATATGTCTAGACTAGTATATATTAGATTGTATGTATTCAGTTTGATAACAAGGAATGAGAAGCAGCTTTATTTTCTTCTCCATACACAGCAGCCATGGGCTAAACACTGTACTTTGTATCTAAAGCACAAGCCCATCACAATTTTTATTCTATACTTGGTATTAGAGCATAATGGTTAGGTTCCTGTATGCCAAAATATCAACCCAAGCACACAAATAAAATCATGGAAATATCCAAATCAAAAGAAAGGTTTGTGGGCTTAAGCTATCCAATGTTAACGAGAAGCAATTATACGACATGGTCCCTAAAGATGAAAGTTATCATGAAAGCGCAAGGAGTTTGGTGTGCAATCGAGCAGAAGGATCATAAGAGGGTCTTGGATGAGAAAATGGTTCAAGTGGCACTTCCAGCAATATATCAAGGTGTGCCCGAAGATGTGTTGATGTCCATTGCTGAAAAAGAAACAGCTAAGGAAGCATGGGAAGCGATCAAGATGATGTGTATGGGTGTGGAAAGAGTAAAAGAAGCAAAAGTGCAGACGTTAAAAGGTGAGTTCTAGTCCTTAATCATGAAGGAAATGGATAAAATCGAAGATTTTTGTATGAAGTTGAGTGGGATTGTGACTAATATCCGGGTCCTTGGCGAAAGAATGGAAGAATCGAGTGTTGTGATAAAAATTCTACGTGCAGTTCCGGATAAGTTTCTTCAAATAGCTTCAAACATAGAGCAATTTGGAGACGTTAAGGGGATGACAGTTGAAGAGGTAGTTGGTCGTCTCAAAGCTCACGAGGAAAGGATGAAGGGCAGGTCTGAGAGTGTAGATGGACAACTTCTTCTGACATCTCGGAATCAAAGACCTGGAGGTGGTTCTTTCCGTGACAAGAGTAGGATAAAGTGTTACAACTGTAATACTATGGGACACTATGCTGCGGAATGTGATAAACCGTGACGGGAAAGAGAGAAGAGACAAGAAGTGAACCTCGCACAGATCGAGGATGATGAGCCGACATTATTATAGACAGAAGAATGATGCCAGACGGGCAAAATAAAAGGTGCTAGATGGGTAAATAGAAGTTCCACATGGGAAGGATTTTTTTAAAGCCAAAAGGGCTAAATTTAAGTGCCATATGGACAAAGAAGTTGAAAGCCAAATGGGTTAGGATGAATGTCAGACGGGCTAATCTAAATGAGTTCATGATAAATTTAAGATTAAGGGGGTGATTATTGGAATAATCTTAAATTTAGTTATTAATTTATGTATTATTAGTTTTGAATAAATTGTATAGGCCTTAGTGAACGTTGTGTTGGTTAGCACAACAGTAACCGTAGACCAAGTCATAGTTCAGTTTCAGCATTATCAGGGAAGTTGAAGTAGTGGAGTCATGCTACGAAGTTCAGTTGCTATTTTTTAGATATCACGTTATATGTCTAAACTATTATATATTAGATTGTATGCATTCAGTTTGATAACAAGGAATGAAAAGCAGCTTTATTTTCTTCTCCATACGCAGCCATGTGCTAAACACTGCACTTTGTATCTAAAGCACAAGCCCATCATAATTTTTATTCTACAAGGCTGACTGGAATGGAGATGATTCTTAAGGATGTTGGTTACTTGGTACAACTTGGAAGTGGGGTTGCCGTTGCTTCTCCATACTTGGAGAACAACATGCCAACCATTCCATCCTCTCAATTACCCATTAGTGATTGCCATTTAATGCTAAATACTATGTAAAAAATATTCTTCATGTGCGGTGGTCTTTAGTAGACTTACTATATCTTAAATACTGCATCTTGTATTGATTTGCACCTTTCTTTGTTGACTTATTTTTATGTAAATTTTATCAAATTCAAATGAGTATTTAAAGTATTGTTAGGACTTGGTTTTAGTGGAACAAGATAAATCCAATTAGAAGTTATTTTGCTCGCTTAAATAGCAATAATAACTCTTGACTTACAAAGTGAGAAATATTATAGGTTCTATTAGCAAATAAAAATAAATTTTTGGTAGAATAGAAAGCGAATAAGCCATAGTGGGAACATAATAATTATAATTTAATTGACTAATTTATTTCAACTAAAAAAGATAAATGTTCATTTCACCTTAAAAGATAAATATTTAATAATTTAAATAAAGATAAATTAAATAGTGTTAAGGATGGCTTAATTAATTTACATATTTAGAATTTGGATCAAATCAATTTTTCTAAAAAAATAATGAATCTGGATTTTGTACAAAATTGTGAGGCCCAAGAATGGCGCAAATTACGCCACGTCCGAATTAGATATATGTAAAAAACTTAATTTTATTACTTTTCGTTTCTTCGAAAAATAATGTACATTTGTTAAATTTTCTTTAAATATATTAAAAATGTGTAAAATTTTATCCGATTTAGAATTTTATCCCAAAATATTTTATTGTAAAAAATTGGATGAAAAATAAAACTAACAAAAAAATTATTTCGATATTTTTAAAATTCCGAATTTGAGTTAATCCAAGTTTTTTCTCTTTAGGAGAGAAGCAAAGTTTTATAATAAAATATTTGTTCAGAGAGCTTGGGGCATTTTTAAATATGACTTTCTTAAGATCGAATCAGAAGAGTTTTTCAATTTTTTTATGGTTTATATTTAACACTAAATATAATGTATTTTTATATATCCTTTATCAATATTAAGTACCTTATTTACAAATATTGATTCAATAATAATTAGTCGATTTAGTTGTTATATAATTTTTTTTATAAAGATAATACAACTTTTTTTTCAAATCACTATATAACATATTTTCTTATTCATTTATTAATGTTGTGTATTTTTTAGAAAAGAAATATCAATATTCATTAATCTTGACATTTACATATTTTATATAAGTTACTTTATAATTCAAGATTAAGTATTTAATTTGTTCAATTTATTTTACAAACATAAATATTTTTATGATGATTATTTAAGTTTTATTTTTTACAATATTTTATTTTTCTTGTAAATTTGAGTAAGTAGATTTGAGAAAAATGTGTTTTTTTATCATAACAATTTATGAGTTCATGTTCTTTATTTTATCCTTAAAATGACGTCTCAATAATGTGTTTAACATATTTTATTAGCAAGAAAATTATAAAAACTAATTTACATTAATTGATATCATTTCAGTTTAAATAAATATTGACTTTACTATCAATAATTCATATAAATTTCCAAAAGTTGATTATTCAACCGTGTTAGTTAAATAAGATAATATCATTTAACAAAATAAAATATACATGTTTAAATTATTTAATCTCCATTAATTTATTTTGTAACTTTTACCTTAAATTAAGAAAAGCCCTTTATAATAGAAAAAAGTTAAATCATATATAAAATAAAATTTACTATGTTAGAAATACACAACATTATGCAATTTTTTGTGAGTATAGTTTGTACTCTTCTAATGTATCATCCCAATTGTTCTTCTGGTCAAAACTTGCTTCAATTCTTCTTCTTGCTCATCAAGGCTTGCTTCTTCTCAGCGTTTGACTTTCTGAATGAGCAGCAAAGTGTCCGACTTCATCACAATTATAGCACTTGATCTTTGACTTGTAATTTTCCCATACCTTGACTCCTTGCAATCATTCTTCCTTTAATTCCTCTTATTATAGCCAATATTTCTAAACTTATTAACTAAAAGAGCATGAATTTGTAGGATATCTTCATCATTACCATGATCAATTTCAGTTCCTGAGTATTTGAGACTCAGTGTCAGACTATACAATCATGGCCTTTCATTTTGAAATGACTCTTTCTTTCAAATTTTTCTCTTATTTTTCCTCTACCCTCACAGAAACATGTCTTGTCCCATTTCGTCTTACTTTTCTACTCCATCTCCACTTCATTAGTTTCAGAATTCCATATATCTCAACTAGAGTGTCTTCAAGATCATAGTTATTCCTTATTGATATAACTTTCAAGTCACACTTTTGAGGGAGTGCAAGAAGAACCTTCAAGTTTGAATCTGTTGGATCATACTCTATGTCAACAAGTGACAAATCATTCCACAATTTCTAAAATCTATGATAGATTTCAAACAAAAACTCATCAACTTTTGAGTCAAAGTGCTCATAGTGCCTTACACTTAACCACCAAAGAGTCCCAAATTTCCTTGGTTGTTTTGCATCCAATAAACCAAGGGGACATCACACTGTCTAGATTGTTATGCAAAAATGTCAGACTTTTGCATTTTTTTCTTGACCACAATAGCAACATCCAGTTTTGTTGAGTTTCATTATCTGCCATTAATGATTATTTTCTGGATCTTAAAGTGATTTTATATAAATACCAAGCTTTGATATCATTTTTTAGGCCTTTAATTACCTGTAGAGGGGGTCAATATAATTATAACAATCAAATCCAATTATGTACTCAATAATGAAGAATAATTTTTATATTATTGAATAAAAACTTATTACAAAATTCTCTGCTCAACATGAGCCAATATCTTGAGAGCTTGTAGGTTATTGTATGATAAAATAAATTCACTAGTGTTAACCTAATTTGTGCTTATATAGTGCACACTTACACAATGAATATAAAGATAAAATCAATAAGGATTCCTAATACATATGCTATAATATCAAAAAAATACTAATATGAACAACCTTGATTTGATGAGAAGTATTGATCGATAAATACTGATGAGGTCATTTTTGTTAAACTCTCATATGAAATACTAATGGAAAATATGTGATAGTTATATACTAATATCATCAACTTTTGACACCAAATTTTTTGAAGTTTTATAAGCCATTTTTTAATTTTCAGGAAATCAGAACTCAATTCCCATCCACATTTGTAGGTTCCGCCTTTGGACAAAAATTGAGGTATGTTCTGGGATTTGACAAACTTTGAATTTAAATTTTGTCTCCTTTTTTAATAGTTTTTCTCGGAATTTAGTGATCTTATTATTTTTTTATATTTTCTTAAAATATTTGTAAGAAAAGAAATGTTTATTCAAATAACTAATTTGGATTAAAATTACTCAAAGAACTATAAAAAATGGTGAGTACATAATATAAGTAATGTAAATGATATTTAAATAATTTTAATATATTTTTGTAGGCATTAATTATTTGTCAAAAACATATTTTCATTATAAAATTTTGTCAACTGAAGTTAGAAACTTATAATTTTCTGCTTAAATGATTACTTTGCATGATTATTAAAAAAAAAATTTTAAAAAAATATATTTTCTAACACTAATATAACGGGTAGATTCAAATGATAACTAAAAAATTACAAAGTTGGTATGAAATTTAACTAGTCATTTTCTACTATATGTTATATAGAAAAAAATTGCTTATTGGGCCATAATAGTCATTTCATACCAAAGTCAATATAAATGATGAATTACTTAAAATATTAGGGCAAACTTAGTAGAATATACTTCATCCCAAAATACTTGTTTTTTGAACTTTGTTCATGTAAAATTAATAATCTTACATACTTTTTTAAAATAAATATTTTTTGAATTAAAGTTTAATATTAATAATTGTATTCAAAAAGGGAAATTCTAGAAGTAATTTTTGTACGTATACTCTTTATTCATCTTAAAAAAATAATTGAATTCTAGTTTGGTACATATTTGATAAAATAATGTTCTCTTTGCATTTCATACCCACCTTGTGAAAAGACCCAAAATTTGTTGGAAAACTTGTCTATTGAAAATTTTGAGTTAGAAAACAAGTTTATAAATATAAGCATTGTTTTAAATAATAAATTTTCATTAAAATTGAAAATATTAAAAATATTCATTATAATTATGTTAAAGTACATATGATCAAGTCAAACAACTTATATAATTAGACACTGTCAGCGTGCATTTCTCATTCAATTTCTTCCCAATTTAGATTTTTCCCAATTAACTAGTGAATGAATATGGTATATGTAGTGTTACCCACAATATATTGTCATTTTACATGTTCAAATCAAAATTGACTAAGAAAAAATAAAAATCAATAATCATATTATCATTCATTTTAATTCCTATGTTTAAATAAACATAGCAATTAGTAAATATTTTTAAAAATTGTATCTTTTTTCCCATAAGTATAACTTGTTTGTCAAAAATTTGGTATTCAATCTTATACCTCCAGAAATTTAATTTGATTAAATGTTGTTATTGTAATATTAATTTTTACATGACCAATAATATCTCAATTATTGTGAGAGGTTTTTAAGACTTGAATGTATGATAGTAGTACTTAGTTAGGGTTGTAGTAGTACATATATTATTGTTAGTTGAGGTCAGTAGGGAATTTATATATAATTTCACTAAATAAAATTTAAAATTTTTGAGAAAATGTCATTTTTAGTTAAGTTTTTTGTACAATGATTACCACTTAATTTATGGTTGTAAATCAACAGCCAATTAGTTTATATAATACATGGAGCAGACTTTGTTAAATTATATTTTTATAAAAAGAAAAATTTTGAATTTGTAATAAGAAATTGATAGTAAGATAAAAACCAATTTAAACTAAATTGGGCCCATTGAAACCCATGATATACAATTGGGCATGCAAAATATAGCATATTAAAAAGGTAGGTAACACCCTAATATCAGCACAAGCCGCCACCTTACAAACAAAATGAATTTGTACATGGGCATGAAATAGAGTTTTGGAGTTATTTGTATTTTCTATAAAAGAGTGCTTTCGTGCTCTAAATTTAAACACATCTCTGAATGAATTGGTGGAGGACTAATCAAATGAATTGGTGGAGGACTAAGTGGATAAGGTTTACTGGTTATCATGAATTGATGTTGTTTAACAAAGTTAACGTAATAATTTATATTTCCCTGTTTCTTCATTTTCTTTTCATATGTGTTATTTGCATAAACTTTTGGTAGAAATAAAACACTAAAA
Organism: Apium graveolens; assembly: GCF_009905375.1. Classification (NCBI taxonomy): domain Eukaryota; kingdom Viridiplantae; phylum Streptophyta; class Magnoliopsida; order Apiales; family Apiaceae; genus Apium; species Apium graveolens. The sequence continues at coordinate 295,819,577 of NC_133652.1, read as the reverse complement.
CAAGTATCCCATTTTCCTTTATATATGTATGTAGATTTACATGGAATGTCACTTGTATTTATTTTTACATGACCTCTATGTCAAGAATTATCCTTTCAAGATTATATGTCAAGGTTAGAAAAAAAATCAATTACATTTGTATTAATTTTTTTTGTTCCTCATGAATAATCAAATACAAGATATATGAAAAAAAATGAAAACTTATAGAAAAGAAGCTCAAATATTATTTATATTTTATGTTCATATTTGTTGAATTATACTATTAAATTTTTTTTATGTTTATGTATGACCTTACTTTAGAGACATTTTCATAGGAATTATATTTTTCTTGCTACTTGCAACAAGTTCCAAAAATAATGAAGAAAATGCTCCAAGTGTTTTCCCTTTCTCCTCTTCATCAATGTACTGTGTAAGGTTTCTTTGTTATTTTTTAACTTTTGCCATGCAAATATATATTATAAATATAAATGCAGATAGTACAAGTGGATCTATGTGCGTTGTGTTTTTTATTTTTCTAATGTATATATGACAAATAACTCTAAATTACTCTTTTTAACCTAATAACACACGAAGTTTAGGTATATTCGGAGTTTCCCATCTCACGAAGCCCCATCACTTTTTAACTTCATCACTTTGATAGAGATGTAGGCTTTGTTTGGGAAATTTTTTAGTGTTTAAAGAACTTATATTTTTAATACATGAATAGGTAGGGTCACCATTTTCACCCTTACTAGAACCCGTTGCTTAGTAACTTCTATAGATCCATAACTATTTGAAAAGGACAGAGTTATGGTTTTTCTTTAATACAGTTGTAATATTGTTGGCGGTGTCACTGGTGGTGGTAATTTTACTAGTCTAATTGGTGGCACTAGTAGTCGTAATCTTAGGAGTGGAATTTGTGGTGGGATTATTGGTGGTGAAGTTCGTGCTAGTTAAGGTGTATCATTGGTGGTAACTTTAATAATGGCATAAGTGGTAGTAGAATTAGTGGTATATTGGTTAGTTTTAATAGTGGGATTAGTGGCAGCATGACTAGCATCTTTAGTGGTTACATTGGTGGTACCAGACACGATAATATTAGTAGTGGTTTGCTCGAATTGATGGTGCCATTGGTCCTGGAGCTCTTATTAGTGCAATTGGTGGCATTGAAAGTGGGAATCTTTGCAGGAGAATTGGTGGTGGTATTATTGGTGTTGGTGTTGAAGTTCGTGCTAGCTTAAGCAGTTCCATTTATGGCCAGTTTAATTATGGTATTACAGGTGGTAGCATTGATGCTATATTGGTTAGTCTTAGTATTGGCATTGGTGGTAGTTTAGTGGTCGTATTGGTAGCTTAATGGTGGTATTATTGTTGTTGGTGTTGAAGTTCCTGCTAGCTTCAGCAGTTCCATTTATGGCAAGTTTAATTATGGTATTACAGGTGGTAGCATTGATGTTATATTGGTTAGTCTTAGTAGTGGCATTGGTGTTGTCAATTGTGGTAGATTAGTGGTCGTATTGGTGGTGGAATGGCTAGTTGCCATAGTGGTAGCATTGGTGGTATATTGGTTAGTCTTAGTAGTGGCAATTTATGGTAGCATTGCTGGTAGCTTTAGTGGTAGCATCGATTGTATATTAGGTTATATTAGTAGTTGATTTAGCTTCGGAGATGGTGGTTGTGACGCCCTCCAAACCCGGGTCAGAAGTTTGGGGTTCACAACACACATATTATATAAACTTGTATATGAAATATTATATGCAATTATCCTTATTTACACAACCACGGATCCCAACAGGTGAAAGTATGAAAACCAACCACAACCTTGACTTTTATTACGTCATATCAAATCCTAACTAGTTTAACTTACAACTGAAAATGAATTCATTCTTACAAACTTGCATAACTCAAACTAGCTAGATCCAACTCAACCGGGAATCTTGGATCGTATACTGGACTCGGGATCCTCATTATCAACAATTTTCATTTTAACTATAGAATGACCTAAACAGATTGACAAGGGTGAGCTAACAAGCTCAGCAAGTTATAATAACAATAACTAGGTGTAAACAATGATCAGTTGAAATGATTCATAGGAATCAAGTTCCTTGTTAAGCAATTATTAGAATTGGATATTCATTTTTAAGTTTAAAACCAAGGTTAGGCTGTTGATCAGTGACACACTAACCCCAATCAATGCACACAACTCTGCTCTCTATACTGGATCCAAGGCACACATTGGCCTAATATGACTACCAATCTGGTATGACCACGAACTGTTCCATATTTAGAAATCTATCCAATTCTATAACAATTCCACATGATAAATATTGTAATTCAATAAAATAGAGTCATAATTAACAATGATAAAACATTTATTTTAGAGCATAAAGCAATTCATAAATATCACCAGAGTATATCAGGGTATGTATGAGGAATAGCTTCCAGCGTGTAGGAGAATCAGGTATTAGATGAATAATGGTTGTAGAAGGTTTAGTTCACTATACCATAGAATTGATGTTGAAAGGTGATTTCATGTCTATTGCAGGGGATTTTAAAAACATTACAACTGAATCAACAAAATTTCGAGGTCGTTACAAATACATGTTATTGCAATACATTATATAATTGTTACAGTATATCATAGATTTGGGCCCAAAAGTTAGGCGGTCTTGTTCAAAACTTGTGAGCGGGCTTGCTGAAATTATTTTCCCGGCTGTCTATTAAATAAACAAAAAAAACACAGACTGTCAAACAATCTCCACTGTGGCGAAAGATTAAATCTTTGCTGAAATATTTCTCTCAAACACTGAATATTAAATCTTTGTAAAGACTCAAGCTCCAAGAAGATTAAATCTCGGAAAAGATTAAACCTTGAACGGAATGTATTTTTTCCCTAAATCATCTTTCCTTAAGTTCTTTCAATTCACTAAATTTAATTTATGAGAAGATTAAATTTGGCCAATTATTATTAGTTATTGTTTAATTTACCTCCTTGCTTTTTTGTTTCTATGTTATTTTGTGTTTGGGATCTTTTATCAATGTTACAATATGTGTTAATTAGAGTTTATTTATTAAACCATGTTTATATGTCAATCATGTTTTATTATCAGTTCTGAGTTGTATTGGGATTTGTTTGGAATGACACTGGTATGAAATTGTGAGGAATCACTTGTCGTTGTAAAAGTAGAATTTGTATTTTGGACTTTTTGTTCGCTCCGTGTTCTGATAGTTTGTTAATCTTTATAGAATGAAGTACTACAAAGAAGAAATTCAATACTTTCGGATATTTTATTATATATTGACTCGTTAAATAAAAAACTTGTGTCCAATCGCCTAGGTCATATACAGGTGTTTGTATACTTGTTTATTAATAATCAATTAAGCAAGTGTTATTATAATTCACATATTATAATTTTTTTTACTGGTTTCATTTTAGAAAAAGATAAAAGAAAATTGTGAGAAGATGACCCGAGCTACGGGATGTGAGAACAAATATGTTGGCAGAAGAGATACCACACGTGTTGATAACAAGAATAGTTCAAGGACGGAGAGGCGATATATTATTAATACAAATAACAAAGAAAATGACATCTATAGTATTGGTGGAGGACATTGCTCTGCAACTATGACCTTGCTACCTACTATAGGGAAATGTATCAAGTTAGCAAAAGTGAAAAGGTTGCCATCTTTTATAACATGGATTCCCTTGGATAGGTAAAACATTTTGTGCTCTTTTTTGACAACTCCTTATCATTTGGTGATAAGGAATTAAATTAAATTACAATATGAGATTCTCAGATTGTTATTTACAAATCCCGCTACCTGACTTTCTCTTTGCAAGGTGGTTTCTCCATAAACTTGGAACAAATCAACTCATCAAAAAAGCATCTTCTGCTCAAGGTAAAACATCAGAGTCTGAAGGAACATCTCGATTTGGTCTCTTTGGCTTTGGCTCATAGTTATAAACAAAAATACCGAAACCACGACAAGACAAACAAGTATATTATAATTATGGGACATGCATATCTGATATTCCTTGTTATGGCCTGCACATCTACATGTCTTCCACTATGATTTAGTTGGATAGTACACACACATATGTTTTTTCCTATGGCTTTACATGGTTTTGTTTCTTCTCGGGTAAGTTGTTTAAATTTATTTCAAAATTTACCATTTTCTTTGATATATGGTTATTTGATTAAGGTCGTGTCAAATTTTACCCTTTTTGCAAACTTTTTTTAATTATTATTTCACAATCACTAGGTCATAGTACCTATTAGGGAGGAGGATGTTAAGAATGTAGTCTGTTTCATGCATCAATACAAGTCACTAGATCCACATGGGTCGAACCCGGCATTTTTCAAACGTATTGAAATATTTTCAAAAGATATGTTGTTCTATTTTGTCAGATTTTCTTTGATACATGACATGGGCCAAGGGAACTAAATCATAGGCTTGTATGTCTTATTCCTATGGTTAAACAACTGAAACATATGTAAGATCTTTGACCTATCTATCTTTATAATGTTCTGATGCGCATACAATCGAAGGTGGTGGTGAATAAGTTCAAACTATGTTTAATCTAGACAGTGTCTAATAAACAGAGTGCTTTTAATGAAGGGAGGCTATTAGCTCATAATACAATGAATGCATTTGAAGTCACAAGGGAAAAAAGGCCGTGGCTGGGTTAAGAATTGATATTTTAAGGCATAAGATAGGTTGGAATGGAGATTTATTGATATAACGATTAAAGTTCTCTTTTACAACTTAAAAAACTTTGGTACACTTTTTTATGTCCTTTTTACCATGTACGAATTCAAGTATCCGCCACTAGAACTCAATTTGTTAATTATATGGATAAAAAGGATTTTAACATAGAATTGATTTGTTGAGAAATATGTGTAAGTAAAACTAAATTGAACACAATTTGTCTCTCTAATTAATAACCACTATTTAATTTTGATCAAATTTCTCCATTGCAAATTACTATATTTTAAAAAATTATAGCCTCCATGTATTGAGAAATACATGTATACAACACTCTATAATCCACCAGCATACCAGGAAAATTGTAATGTTTCTATCATCTCTACTATTTTCTTATTTATTTTAAATTTAGATTAATTTTAATTTCCATATTGTTAACCATGTTTATTAGATTTAAGGTTTAAGAAATCAAATACCATTACTCAGCTATCATATCACACATTACCATTCTCTTATAGAGGAACAAAAATAAATTGGGGATACTTTGATAAAGTTTTTGGAGAAAACCTTACCATTTACCAATATCATTATATATCATTAAGCGTCAAGATCTGCTCCAAAGAATGATGATCCAATGGTACATCAAGCATTTTCTTGGTGTTGGTGATATTGATGACAAAGTTGTTCTCAGAGAACGACAAGTTATTAATTTTTGATTATCTTGGAAAGTGTTTTTATATATTTCTACCATTTAACATAGCGTTATTATATGATTTTATGTGCGAAAATTCACAAGCGATAATATCTGATAGTGTTTATAATATATAAGTTGTATTACATAAAATGTGATCATATATTATTGATTCTAGCAAGTTACAATAATTATTGAATTCACTTTATATGTTGAAATATATGTGACGCTCCTAACCATCCTAACAGAGGGTCTTATTTATTATTTTTACATAAAAGGTCATGAGTTGCTTATGCAATGAAAGCCAAAAAAGGTGAAACAAATTGAAGAGGAGATTTTGTACTGTTTCCATTCAACTTTTATGTGGTCTGAGAGCATCACTTGATCTAATTATCGAGGAAAGACTTGATAACGTAATAGCAAGGCACACTCCCCTTGCAAAACAACAAGTTAAATGCATAAGCAACGCATGACTTCTTATTTATATATAAAAATAATAAATGTGATCATATATTATTGATTTTAGCAAGCTGCAATAATTATTGAATTCACTTTATATGTTGAAATATATGTGACTCTCCTAACCATCCTAACAGGGAGTCTTATTTATTATTTTTATATACAAACAAGAAGTCATGAGTTGCTTATGCAATGAGAGCCAAAAAAGGTGAAACAAATTGAACAGGAGATTTTGTACTGCTTCCATTCAACTTTTATGTGGTCTGAGAGCATCACTTGATCTAATTATGGAGGAAAGACTTGATAATGTAATAGCAAGGCACACTCCTCTAGCAAAACAACAAGTTAAATGTTTTGTTCTTGTATGCAGCTTAAGCAAAACACTGAAAATACTTTTTGTTTGATTATGTATTCTTTGTGTGATGCATACAAAGTAGAAACATGTTGAAACCTTTTTTTGTAGATACAAGGTAAATATTACACACCAGTTCACTTTATAGATGATTTAAGAATTACAAGTTTAATGATTTTAATTGTCGATTTTTATTTCATCATCTAATTGCTTACAGAATTTTAAGAATCGGATTATTCTGTGCTCATCTCTGTTTTACAATTTTTGATATTGTGTGACTATATGTTCCTATCACATGTTTGTTGTGGAGGCCTTGGGGCTGAAAAACTGCACTGAGAAAGATGAACGGTTTAGTCATATTAGTCATATTGTTAATTATATGGATAAAAAGGATTTTAACATAGAATTGATTTGTTGAGAAATATGTTTAAGTAAAACTAAATTGAACACAATCTATCTCTTTAATTAATAACCACTCTTTAATTTTGATCAAATTTCTCCATTGCAAAGTACTACATTATAAAAAATTAGAGCCTCCATGTATTGAGACATACATATATACAACACTCTATAATCCTCTATAATCCACCACAATACCAGGAAAATTGTAATGTATCTATCATCTCTACTATTTTCTTATTTATTTTAAATTTAGATTAATTTTAATTTCCATATTGGTAACCATGTTTATTAGATTTAAGGTTTAAGAAATCAAATACCATTGCTCAGCTATCATATCACACATTACCATTCTCTTATAGAGGAACTTAAATAAATTGGGGATATTTTGTTAAAGTTTTTGGAGAAAACCTTTTCATATCAAGCATTTTCTTGGTGTTTGTGATATTGATGACAAAGTTGTTCTCAAAGAAGGGAAAGTTATTAATTTTTGATTATCTTGGAAAGTGTTTTTATATATTTCTACGAGATTACATAGCGTTATTATATAATTTTATGTGCAAAAATTCAGAAGCGACAATATCTCATAGTGGCTATAATACATAAGTTGTATTACACAAAATGTGATCATATATTCTTGATTCTAACAAACTACAATAATTATTGAATTCATTTTATATGTTGAAATATATCTGACCGTGCTAACCCTCCTAACACAGAGTCTTATATATTATTTTTATATATAAACAAGAAATCATGGTTGCTTATGTAATGAGAGCCAAAAAGGTGAAACAAATTGAACACGAGATTTTGTACTCGTTCCATTCAACTTTTATCTGGTCTCAGGCATCACTTGATCTAATATTTGAGGAAAGACTTGATAACGTGATAGCAAGGCACACTCCCCTTGCAACAACGACAAGTTCAATGCTTTATTCTTATATGCAGCTTAAGCAAAACACTGGAAATATTTTTTGTTTGATTATGTATTCTTTGTGAGATGCATAAAAAGTAGAAACATGTTGAAACCATTATTTGTAGATACAATGTAAATATTACAAACCAGTTCAATTTATAGATGATTTAAGCATTACAAGTGCAATGATTTTACTTGTAGTCAATTTTTATTTCATCATCTAATTGCTTACAGAATTTTAAGAATCGGATTATTCTGTCCTCATCTCTGTTTTACATTTTTGGATATTGTGTGACTATATGTTCATATCACACGTTTGTTGTGGAGGCCTGGGGGCTGAAAAACTGCAGTGAGAAAGATGAACAGTTTAGTCGTATTAGTCATATTGTTAATGCGGTTATGGTACCTGCTTTCATTTATAGTTGAGAAGTTATTAGAAGGGCATAGAATGATACAACTGGATCTTATGGCTTGGACTTAATAAAGTAGCATGAAAGGATTCGAGGATAGATCATGTGAGAAATCTAAATGAGGTATATTGTCACTTCTTATATTCAATGTTATAGATTTTGTTGCATCTACATATTGACTAGAGACAAGATTAATAGTAAAATATGTTAGTTCCTCAATTCTCTTTGAGAAGCTTTAACAAAACTATGTCAAATTCATAATATGAGCCATAACCTTGTATCCTACTTCCTTTTGCTAAGACCACACAATCACTCATAAACCAGATAAGTTATAAATATTTTCTCTCTATTTACCTCTTACTAACAATTTCGAAAAACAATAAAATATTTATAAATATTCTACTATAAACTTAGGGGTGTTTTTTGTAGTTGCAAGTGATAGGCTGTCTTACGTATGGAGATGATTCTTAAGGATGTTGGTTACTTGGTACAACTTGGAAGTGGGGTTACTGCTCCTTCTGCATACTTGGAGAACAACATGACAATGATTCCATCCTCTCAATTCCCCAATAGTGATGGCACCAACTATTATTTCTAAATCATTTTATGCTAAATACTATGTGAAAAACATGCTTCATCTGCGGTGGTCTATAGTAGACTTACTATATCTTAAACACTGCTTCTTGCATTGATTTGCATGTTTTTTTGTTGACTTATTTTTATATAAATTTTATCAAATTTAAATGAGTATTTAAAGTGTTGTTAGGACTTGGTTTTAGTGGAACAAGTCTTGAATTTTGGTCTGACTAATTCTATTGAAAATATGAATTGTTAGTTTCTTGATGGATTATCTAGGTTCAAGAATATAAATCCAATTAGAAGTTATTTTGCTTGCTTAAATAGTAATAATAACTCTTGACTTACAAAGTGAGAAATATTATAGGTTCTATTAGCAAACAAAAATAAAATTCAGAGTGGGAACATAATAATTATAATTTAATTGACTAATTTATTTCAACTAAAAAAGATAAATGTTCATTTCAACTTGAAAGACAAATATTTAATAATTTGAATAAAGATAAATTAAATAGTGTTAAGGGTGGCTTAATAAATTTACATATTTAGAATTTGGATCAAATCAATTTTTCTAAAAAACTAATGAATTTGGATTTTATACAAAATTTTGAGGCCCAAGAATGGCGCAAATTACAGCACGTCCGCCTACATTTCTCATTCAATTTCTTCCCAATTTAGATTTTTCCCAATGAACCAGTGAATGAATATGGTATATGTAGTGTTACCCACAATATATTGTCATTTTACATGTTCAAATCAAATTGACTAAGATTAAAATAAAAATCAACAATCATATTATCATTCATTTTAATTCCTATGTTTAAATAAACATAGAAATTAGTAAATATTTTTAAAAATTGTATCTTTTTTTCCATAAGTATAACTTGTTTGTAGAAATTTCATATTCAATCTTACACCTCTAGAAATTTAATTTGATTAAATGTTGTTATTGTAATATTAATTTTTACATGACCAATAATATCTCAATTATTTTGAGAGGTTTTTAAGATTTGAATGTATGATAGTAGTACTTCTATTATTCTTAGTTAGGGTTGTAGTAGTACATATATTATTGTTAGTTGAGGTCAGTAGGGAATTTATATATAATTTCACTAAATAAAATTTAAAATTTTTGAGAAAATGTCATTTTTAGTTAAGTTTTTTATACAATGCTTACCACTTAATTTATGGTTGTAAATCAACACCCAATTAGTTTATATAATACATGGAGCAGACTTTGTTAAATTATATTTTTATAAAAAGAAAAATTTTGAATTTGTAATCAGAAATTGATAGTAAGATAAAAACCAATTTAAACTAAATTGGGCCATTGAAACCCATGATATATAATTGGGGGTGCAAAATATAGCATATTAAAAGGGTAGGTAAAACCCCAATATCAGCACAAGCCGCCACCTTACAAACAAAATGAATTTGTACATGGCCATGACATAGGGTTTTGAAGTTATTTGTATTTTCTATAAAAGAGTGATTTGGTGCTCTAAGGCTGAACACATCTCCAAATGAATTGGTGGAGGACTAATCAAATGAATTGGTGGAGGACTAAATGGATAAGTGTACTGGTTATCATGAATTGATGTTGTTTAACAAAGTTAAGGTAATAATTTATATTTCCCTGTTTATTCATTTTCTTTTCATATGTGTTATTTGCATAAACTTTTGGTAGAAATCAAACACTAAAATAAGTATCCCATTTTTCTTGTATATATGTATGTAGATTTACATGGAATGTCACTTGTATTTATTTTTACATGACCTCTATGTCAAGAATTATCCTTTCAAGATTATATGTCAAGGTTAGAAAAAAAATCAGTTACATTTGTATTAATTTTTTTTGTTCCTCATGAATAATCAAATACAAGATATATGAAAAAAATGAAAATTTATAGAAAAGAAGCCCACATATTATTTATATTTTATGTTCATATTTGTTGAATTATACTATTAAATTTATTTTATGTTTATGTATGACCTTATTTTAAAGACATTTTCACAGGAATTATATTTTTCTTGCTACTTGGAACAAGTTCCAAAAACAATGAAGAAAATACTCCAAGTGCCTTCCATTTCTCCTCTTCATCAATGTACCGTGTAAGGTTTCTTTGTTATTTTTTAACTTTTACCATGCAAATATATATTATAAATATAAATGCAGATAGTACAAGTGGATCTATGTGCGCTGTGTTTTTTATTTTTCTAATGTATATATGGCAAATAACTCTAAATTACTCTTTGTTGACCTAATAACACATGAAGTTTACGTATATTCGGAGTTTCCCATCTCACGAAGCCCATCACTCTTTAACTTCATCACTTTGATAGAGATGTAGGCTTTATTTGGGAAATTTTTTAGTGTCTGAAGAACTTATATTTTCAATACATGAATAGGTAGGGTCACCATTTTCAGCCTCACTAGAACCCGATGCTTAGTAACTTCAATAGATCCATAACTATTTGAAAAGGACAGAGTTATGGTTTTTCTTTAATCCAATAGTAATATTGTTGTAGGTGTCACTGGTGGTGGTAATTTTACTAGTCCAATTGGTGGCACTAGTAGTCGTAATCTTATGAGTGGAATTTGTGGTGGGATTGTTGGTGGTGAAGTTCGTGCTAACTTAAGGTGTATCAATGGTGGTAACTTTAATAATGGCATAAGTGGTTGTAGAATTGGTGGTATATTGGGTAGTTTTAATAGTGGGATTAGTGGCAGCATGACTAGCATCTTTAGTGGTTACATTGGTGGTACCAGACACGATAATATTAGTAGTGGTTTGCTCGAATTGATGGTGCCATTGGTCCTGGAGCTCTTATTAGTGCAATTGGTGGCATTGAAAGTGGTAATCTTTGCAGGAGAATTGGTGGTGGTATTATTGGTGTTGGTGTTAAAGTTCTTGCTAGCTTAAGCAGATCCATTTATGGCCAGTTTAATTATGGTATTACAGGTGGTAGCATTGATGTTATATTGGTTAGTCTTAGTAGTGGCATTGGTGGTAGTTTAGTGGTCGTATTGGTAGCTTATTGGTGGTATTATTGTTCTTGGTGTTGAAGTTCGTGCTAGCTTAAGCAGTTTCATTTATGGCCAATTTAATTATGGTATTACAGGTGGTAGCATTGATGTTATATTGGTTAGTCTTCGTAGTGGCATTGGTGTTGTCATTGGTGATAGATTAGTGGTCGTATTGGTGGTGGAATGGCTAGTTGCCATAGTGGTAGCATTGGTGGTATATTGGTTAGTCTTAGTAGTGGTAATTTATGGTAGCATTGTTGGTAGCTTTAGTGGTAGCACTGGTTGTATATTAGGTTATATTAGTAGTTGATTTAGCTTCGGAGATGGTGGTTGTGACGCCCTCCAAACCCGGGTCCGAAGTTTGGGGTTCACAACACACATATTATATTAACTTGTATATGATATTTATATGCAATTATCCTTATTTACGCAACCACGGATCCCAACAGGTGAAAGTATGAAAACCAACCACAACCTTGACTTTTATTACCTCATATCAAAGCCCAACTAGTTAAACTTACAACTGAAAATGAAATCATTCTTACAAACTTGCATAACTCAAACTAGCTCGATCCAACTCAACCGGGAATCCTAGATCGTATACTGGACTGGGGATCCTCATTATCAACGATTTCCATTTTAACTGTATAATGACCTAAACAGATTCACAAGGGTGAGCTAACTAGCTTAACAAGTTATAATAAAAATAACTAGGTGTAAACAATGATCAGTTGAAATGATTCATAGGAATCAAGTTCCTTGTTAAGCAATTATTAGAATTGGATAATCATTTTTAAGTTTAAAACCAAGGTTAGGCTGCTGATCAGTGACACACTAACCCCGATCAAGGCACACAACTCTGCTCTCTATACTGGATCCAAGGCACACATTGGCCTAATATGACTACCAATCTGGTCTGACCACTAAACTGTTCCATATTTAGAAATCTATCCAATTCTATAACAATTCAACATGATAAATATTGTAATTCAATAAACCAGAATCATAATTAACAATGATAAAACATTTATTTCAGAGCATAAAGCAATTCATAAATATCACCAGAGTATATCAGGGTATATATGAGGAATAGCTTCCACCCTGTACGAGAATCAGGTATTAGATGAATAATGGTTATACAAGGTTTAGTTCACTATACCATATAATTGTTTTTAGAACCAGATTTTTAAAAACTATCTAAACAACGTTGCTTTTGAAAGGTGATTTCATATCTATTGCAAGGGATTTTAAAAACATTGCAACTAAATCAACAAAATTTTGAGGTCATTACAAATACATGTTATCGCAATACATTATATAATCGTTACAGTGTATCATAGATTTGGGCCCAAAAGTTAGGCGGTCTTGTTCAAAACTTGTGAGCGAGCTTGCTGAAATTATTTTCCCGGCTGTCTATTAAATAAAAAAAAATAGACTGTCAAACAATTTCCACTGTGGCGAAAGATTAAATCTTTGCTGAAATATTTCTCTCAAACACTAAATATTAAATCTTTGTAAAGACTTAAGCTCCAAGAAGATTAAATCTCGGAAAAGATTAAACCTTGAACAAAATGTATTTTTTCCCCAAATCATCTTTCCTAAAGTTCTTTCAATTCACTAAATTTAATTTAGGAGAAGATTAAATTTGGTCGATTATTGTTAGTTATTGTTTAATTTACCTCCTTGCATTTTTGTTTCTATGTTATTTTGTGTTTGGGATCTTTTATCAATGTTACAATATGTGTTAATTAGGGTTTATTTATTAAATCATGTTTATATGTCAATCGTGTCTTATTATCAGTTCTGAGTTGTATTCGGATTTGTTTGGAATGACAATGGTATGAAATTGTGAGGAATCACTTGTCGTTGTAAAAGTATAATTTGTATTTTGGACTTTTTGTTTGCTCCGTGTTCTGATAGTTTGTTAATCTTTATAGAATGAAGTACTACAAAGAAGAAATTCAATACTTTCAGATATTTTATTATATATTGAATCGTTAAATAAAGAAAAAGATAAAAGAAAATTGTGAGAAGATGACCCGAGCTACGGGAAGTGAGAACAAATATGTTGAAAAAAGAGATACCACAAGTGTTGATAACAAGAATAGTTCAAGGATGGAGAGGCGATATGTTATTAATACAAATAACGAAGAAAATGACATCTATAGTATTGGTGGAGGACGTTGCTGTGCAACTATGACCTTGCTACCTACTACAGGGAAATGTATCAAGTTAGCAAAAGTGGAAAGGTTGCCATCTTTTATAACATGGATTCCCTTGGATAGGTAAAACATTATGTGCTATTTTTTTGACAACTCCTTATCATTTGGTGATAAGGAATTAAATTAAATTACAATATGAGATTCTCAGATTGTTATTTACAAATCCCGGTACCTGACTTTCTCTTTGCAAGGTGGTTTCTCCATAAACTTGGATCAAATCAACTCATCAAAAAAGCATCTTTTGTTCAAGGTAAAACATCAGAGTCTGAAGGAACATCTCGATTTGGTCTCTTTGGCTTTAGCTCATAGTTATAAACAAAAATACTTAAACCATGACAAGACAAACAGGTATATTGTAATTATGGGACATGCATATCTGATATTCCTTGTTATGGCCTCCACATCTACATGTCTTCCACTATGATTTAGTTGGATAGTATACACACATATGTTTTTTCCTATGACTTTACATGGTTTTGTTTCTGCTCGGGTAAGTTGTTTAAATTTATTTCAAAATTTACCATTTTGTTTGATATATAGTTATTTGATTAAGGTCGTGTCAAATTTTACCCTTTTTGCAAACTTTTTTTAATTATTATTTCACAATCACTAGGTGATAGTACCTATTAGGGAGGAGGATGTTAAGAATGTAGTCTTTTTCATGCGTCAATACAAGTCACTAGATCCACATGGGTCGAACCCGACATTTTTCAAACGTATTGAAATATTTTCAAAAGATATGTTGTTCTATTTTGTCAGATTGTTTTTGATACAGGACATGGGCCAAGGGAACTAAATTATAGGCTTGTATGTCTTATTCCTATGGTTAAACAACTGAAATATATGTAAGATCTTTGACCTATCTATCTTTATAATGTTGTGATGCGCATACTATCAAAGGTAGTGGTGAATAAGTTCAAACTATGTATAATGTAGACAGTGTCGAACAAACAGAGTGTTTTTAATGAAGGGAGGCTATTAGCTCATAATACAATGAATGCATTTGAAGTCACAAGGGAAAAAAGGCGGTGGCTGGCTTAAGAATTGATATTTTAAGGCATAAGATAGGTTAGAATGGAGATTTATTGATATAACGATTAAAGTTCTCTTTTACAACTTAAAAAACTTTGGTACACTTTATTCTCTCCTATTTACCATGTACCAGATTCAAGTATCCGCCACTAGAACTCAATTTGTTAATTATATGGATAAAAAGGATTTTAACATAGAATTGATTTGTTGAGAAATATGTGTAGGTAAAACTAAATTGACCACAATTTGTCTCTCTAATTAATAACCACTCTTTAATTTTGATCAAATTTCTCCATTGCAAAGTACTACTTTATAAAAAATTAGAGCCTCCATGTATTGAGACATACATGTATACAACACTCTATAATCCACCAGCATACCAGGAAAATTGTAACGTTTCTAACATCTCTACTATTTTCTTATTTATTTTAAATTTAGATTAATTTTAATTTCCATATTGTTAACCATGTTTATTAGATTTAAGTTTTAAGAAATCAAATACCATTACTCAGCTATTATATCACATATTACCATTTGATAAAGTTTTTGGAGAAAATCATACCATTTAGCAATATCATTATATATCATTAAGAGTCAAGGTCTGCTCCAAACAATGATGATCCAATGGTACATCAAGCATTTTCATGGTATTGGTGATATTGATGACAAAGTTGTTCTCAGAGAACGATAAGTTATTAATTTTTGATTATCTTGGAAAGTGTTTTTATATATTTCTACGATTTAACATAGGGTTATTATATGATTTTATGTGCGAAAATTCACAAGCGACAATATCTTATAGTGTTTATAATACATAAGTTGTATTACACAAAATGTGATCATATATTATTGATTCTAGAAAGCTACAATAATTATTGAATTCACTTTATATGTTGAAATATATGTGACCCTCCTAACCATCCTAACAGAGAGTCTTATTTATTATTTTTATATATAAACAAGAAGTCATGAGTTGCTTATGCATTGAGAGCCAAAAAAAGGTGAAACAAATTGAACAGGAGATTTTGTACTCCTTCCATTCAACTTTTATGTGGTCTGAGAGCATCACTTGATCTAATTATCGAGGAAATACGTGATAACATAATAGCAAGGCACACTTTCCTTGCAACAACAACAAGTTAAATGCTTTGTTCTTATATGCAGCTTAAGCAAAACACTGAAAATACTTTTTGTTTGATTATGTATTCTTTGTGAGATGCATAGAAAGTAGAAACATGTTGAATCCTTTATTTGTAGATACAATGTAAATATTACAAACCATGGCAGTTTATAGATGATTTAAGAATTACAAGTGCAATGATTTTAATTCTAGTCGATTTTTATTTCATCATCTAATTGCTTACAGAATTTTAAGAATTGGATTATTCCGTGCTCATCTCTGTTTTATATTTTTGGATATTGTGTGACTATATGTTCATATCACACGTTTATTTTGGAGGCTGGGGGCTGAAAAACTGCACTGAGAAAGATGAACGGTTTAGTCATATTAGTCATATTGTTACTGCAACTGGATCTTATGGCTTGGACTTAATAAAGTAGCATTAAAGGATTCGAGGATAGATCATGTAAGAAATCTAAATGAGGTATATTGTCATTTCTAATATTCAATGTTATAGATTTTGTTGCATCTACATATTGACCAGAGACAAGATTAATAGTAAAATATGTTAGTTCCTCAATTCTCTTTGAGAAGCTTTAACAAAACTATGTCAAATTCATAATATGAGCCATAACCTTGTACCCTACTTCCTTTTGCTAAGACTACACAATCACTCATCAACGAGACAAGTTATAAATATTTTCTCACTATTACCTCTTAGTAACCATTTCGAAAAACAATGAAATATTTATAAATATTCTACTATAAACTTACCGGTATTTTTTGTAG
This sequence comes from Apium graveolens, assembly GCF_009905375.1. NCBI lineage: Eukaryota > Viridiplantae > Streptophyta > Magnoliopsida > Apiales > Apiaceae > Apium > Apium graveolens. The sequence goes on along the minus strand of NC_133652.1, from coordinate 295,802,897 downwards.
TTGCAAGTGATAGGCTGTCTTACTGGTATGGAGATGATTCTTAAGGATGTTGGTTACTTGGTACAACTTGGAAGTGGGGTTGGTGCTCTTGCATACTTGGAGAACAACATGCCAATAATTCCATCCTCTGAATTCCCCATTAGTGATTGCAGCAACTATTACTATTTCTAAATCATTTTATGCTAAATACTATGTAAAAAACATGCTTCATGTGGGGTGGTCTATAGTAGACTTGTTATATCTTAAACACTGCTTCTTGTATTGATTTGCATGTTTCTTTGTTGACTTATTTTTATGTAAATTTTATCAAATTTAAATGAGTATTTAAAGTGTTGTTAGGCCTTGGTTTTAGTGGAACAAGTCTTGAATTTTGGTGCGACCAATTCTATTGAAAACATGAATTGTTAGTTTCTTGATGGATTATCTAGGTACAAGAAGATAAATTCAATTAGAAGTTATTTTGCTTGCTTAAATAGCAATAATAACTCTTGACTTACATAGTGAGAAATATTATAGGTTCTATTAGCAAACAAAAATAAAATTTTGGTAGAATAGAAAGCCAATAAGCCATAGTGGGAACATAATAATTATAATTTAATTGACTAATTTATTTCAACTAAAAAAGATAAATGTTCATTTAAACTTAAAAGATAAATATTTAATAATTTAAATAAAGATAAATTAAATAGTGTTAAGGGTGGCTTTATTAATTTACATATTTAGAATTTGGATCGAATCAATTTTTCTAAAAAACTATTGAATTTGGATTTTTATACAAAATTTTGATGGCCAAGAATGGCGCAAATTACAGCACGTCCGAATTAGATATATGTAAAAAACTTAATTTTATTACTTTTCATTTCTTCAAAAAATAATGTACATTTGTTAAATTTTCTTTAAATATATTAAAGATGTGTAGAATTTTTTCCGATTTAGAATTTATCCCAAAATATTTTAGTGTACAAAATTGGATGAAAAATAAAACTATCAAAAAAATTATTTCGATATTTTTAAAATTCCAAATTTGTGTAAATCCAAGTTTTTTCTCTTTAGGACAGAAGCAAAGTTTTATAATAAAATAGATGTTCAGGGTGCTTCGGGCCTTTTTAAATATGACTTTCTTAAGATCGAATCAGACGAGTTTTTCAAATTTTTTATGGTTTATAATGTATTACTATATATCATTTATCAATATTAAGTACCTTATTTACATATATTGATTCAATAATAATTAGTCAATTTAGTTGTTATATAATTGGACTTTAAATTGGATACGGGATAATTGTTCATTATTTTTATCGAATTGTTTAAATTTATATTTTTTGTAAAATACTAGGTGTTGTTGGGAGGCGATAAAGATAAAATAATTTTTTTTTTCATATTCAGTATATAAATTATTTTCTTATTCATTTATTAATGTTGTGTATTTTTTTAGAAAAGACATATCAATATTCATTAATCTTGACATTTACATATTTTATATAAGTTACTTTATAATTCAAGATTAAATATTTAATTTGTTCAATTTATTTTGCAAACATAAATATGTTTATGATGATTATTCAAGTTTTATTTTTTACAATATTGTATTTTCCTTGTAAATTTGAGTAAGTAGATTTGAGAATAATGTGTTTGTTTTTATCATAACAATTTATGAGTTCATGTTCTTTATTTTATCCTTAAAATGACGTCTCAATAATGTGTTTAACATATTTTATTAGCAAGAAATTCATAAAAACAAATTTACACTATTGATATCATTTCAATTTAAATAAATATTGACTTTACTATGAATAATTCATATAAATTTCCAAAAGTTGATTGTTCAACCGTGTTAGTTTAACAAGATAATATCATTCCATAAAATAAAATATACATGTTTAAATTATTTAATCTCCATTAGTTTATTTTGTAACTTTTACCTAAAATTAAGAAAAGCCCTTTATAATAGAACATTATGCAATTTTTTGTGAGCATAGTTTGTACTCTTCTAATGTATCATCCCAATTGTTCTTCTGGTCAAAACTTACTTCAATTCTTCTTCTTAGGTTTGGCTTTCTAAATGAGCAGCAAAGTGTCTGACTTCATCACAATTATAGCACTTGATCTTTGACTTGTAATTTTCCCATACCTTGACTCCTTGCCATCATTCTTTCTTTAATTCCTCTTATCAAGGTAAAGTTGGAGCAAGTAGAGCCTTTCTTTCAAAAACATTTTTTTTGAAGTCTATATAGCCCATATTTCTAAACTTTTTAACTAAAAGAGCATTAATTTGTAGGATATCTTCATCATTACCATGATCAATTTTGTAATAACCATGATTTTTGTAATTATATATATATACATTTTTCGCATTTTTAATTATTTGGTTATATAAGAAAAATAATATTTTATTATATAGATTTGTTATTAAATCTAAAGACGCATATTTTTATATTAAAAATAAACATTTCTAGTTATCTAAAATATTTAAGTAAGGTTAAAAAAATTGTTTTAATTTATATGTGTATAATTTTAATTTAATATATATTTATTTTATCACTAGAATTTAATAATAGGTGTAGTTATGTTGTGTATATTTATTAGTAGGTGTTATGTGTATTTGAAAAACTCAGTCAAACACTACATGTTAACAAACAGATAATATGTTTGTTTAAATTTGTGATCACGTACCCACTAACCCATTAAATCGGAGTATTAGTTGAACCAACTTTTGTATAAATAGGCTATTAGCATATCATTTTATCTATTTATAACATCTTCTTTTTTCAGGTTGTATTTCCTATATTTTTACTTATGTATTTTACATGTTTATTGCATACTTCTATATATATATATATAATTAAATTACATTTTTGTGAACTTATGTATGACTATTTTAATTCACTTGTTATTAGTTTATTTTATTATTTAGTTCCATGGTTATTTATATAACACTATAGTTTACTTAATTTAATCATTTACTTTGATGTTGATTATTAAATGCTTTAGTTAATAATCACCATTTTTTTGTAAATATTTAATGCATGAATTTATGTTTATAATTACGTGCTTTCTGCATGCATAATAATTCATATGTTATATGTTAAATATATGTTATTAGAAGGGCATAGAATGATACAACTAGATCTTATGGCTTGGACTTAATAAAGTACCATCAAAGGATTCGAGGATAGATCATGTGAGAAATCTAAATGAGGTATATTGTCATTTCTTATATTTAATGTTATAGATTTTGTTGCATCTACATATTGACCAGAGACAAGATTAATAGTAAAATATGTTAGTTCCTCAATTCTCTTTGAGAAGCTTTAACAAAACTATGTCAAATTCATAATATGAGCCATAACCTTGTATCCTACTTCCTTTTGCTAAGACCACACAATTACTCATAAACCAGACAAGTTATAAATATATTCTCTCTATTTACCTCTTACTAACCATTTCGAAAAACAATGAAATATTTATAAATATTCTACTATAAACTTACTGGTTTTTTTGTAGTTGCAAGTGATAGGCTGTCTTGCTCGTATGGAGATGATTCTTAAGGATGTTGGTTACTTGGTACAACTTTGAAGTGGGGTTGCTGTTGCTTCTGCATACTTGGAGAACAACATGCCAACCATTCCATCCTCTCAATTTCCCATTAGTCATTGCAGCAACTATTACTATTTTTAAATCATTTAATGCTAAATACTATGTAAAAAACATGCTTCATATGCGGTGGTCTGTAGTAGACTTACTATATCTTAAACACTGCTTTTTCCATTGATTTGCATGTTTCTTTGTTGACTTATTTTTATGTAAATTTTATCAAATTTAAATGAGTATTTAAAGTGTTGTTAGGACTTGGTTTTAGTGGAATAAGTCTTGAATTTTGGTTTGACTAATTCTATTGAAAACATGAATTGTTAGTTTGTTGATGGATTATCTAGGTACAAGAAGATAAATCCAATTAGAAGTAATTTTGCTTGCTTAAATAGCAATAATAACTCTTGACTTACATAGTGAGAAATATTATAGGTTCTATTAGCAAACAAAAATAAAATTTTGGTAGAATAGAAAGCCAATAAGCCACAGTGGGAACATAATAATTATAATTTAATTGGCTAATTTATTTCAACTAAAAAAGATAAATGTTCATTTCAACTTAAAAGATAAATATTTAATAATATAAATAAAGATAAATTAAATAGTGTTATGGGTGGCTTAATTAATTTACATATTTAGAATTTGGATCAAGTCAATTTTTCTAAAAAACTAATGAATTTGGATTTTATACAAAATTTTGAGGCCCAAGAATGGCCTAAATTACAGCACGTCCGATTTAGAATTTTATCCCAAAATATTTTAGTGTAAAAAATTGGATGAAAAATAAAAGTATCAAAAAAATTATTTCGATATTTTTAAAATTCCAAATTTGAGTAAATCCAAATTTTTTCTCTTTAGGAGAGAAGTAAAGTTTTATAATAAAATATATGTTTAGGCACCTTGGTGAAATTACACCTAGATGGGGTGAATAGGTGATTATAGCTAACTAGAATTACTTTTAAAATTTACCCGAAAATAACTTACTGAGATTTTACCAACAGAACTATAATCTGACAATGATAGTAAGCTGATATGACTAAATGCAATGCAGAAAATAATGTGCAGGAAAGTAAATAGAACACACAAGAATTTTAGCCAGGTTCGACCGGTAATCCCCTATGGTCTACGTCCTGGTACCTTACCAACTTGGTAAGAGAATATATTATTGATCAATGAAGGTTACAACTACAAGATACAACAATATATCTCCCTTTATCCCAGCTGCTGATAATGGCTTGCTAAAACCCTGTTTAAGAACCTGCTCTCTAAGTACTATACTACCCCATAGTACAAACTCCTATAGCAAGTACCACTAAACCCTTGTTTCCCTAGCCAACTTATCCAGCAACTAATCAATACAATTTGAACAATACAAATCAATGATAAAGTTTATAACTCAAACTATAAACTCTCTCTAAGATGAAACACATGTATATAATTAGAGCTCCAGAGTATTTTAGAAACAATAAAGATCAGGAGTTGTATATGTTCTTGCTTGCAAATTTGTCAGTCATAAAAACTGCAAGAAACCACATATATATATATAAGAATACATTAACATTTGAAAATAGCCTCAACAAATTACAACGGCTAGAATCCAATTCTACCGTGTAAGATCGTTGGGATGGTTTTCCAACGTTCATGTGTACGTTAGATTGAAAAGAAACACAGAAGTCCAACATTCAGAAAATATCTCTTCTATTTAGTAGAGGATAAAACATTTTAATCAGAAGATAGAAGAAAGAGTTTGAAAGAGAAACAAACTCCTATTCTTTAGGAAATCAATTTGAATGATTAAAAACATTTTATAAAAGAGCTCAATATATATCATGCACGTATATTATATTAGAGAAGTCCTTACAACTGATATATATGAAGATCCTATAAAATCTCCATGAAATTCGACTTCCTTGTTGAATATGGACTGTACATCTTGGCTTGCTGATATTCTGACATAGTTGATCTTAGCTTGCTGAAATAGATTACTGTCTTATGATAGCTTGCTGTCATGATACTTAAACAACAATGACATTAAGCTGTTATATCCTGCAAACATTCTCAAATAACAACATGATGGCTTGCTGTGTTGTGATCGTCAAAACTAAGAAGTTACAATCTCCCCCTTTTTGATGATTACACACATTTAGGAGAATTATAAAACTCCCCCTAAATCTATGCATCTCAAAAAATAAAACTAAAGATATCACAATTTGCATAATAAGCTTCTAAATGTAAAAACAATTAAACATATTTCAAATATTAGAAGCATCACCATAACCAAGTCTTAAACCAAAACATCCATCAACAAGTTTTACCACACCAAATAAACAGATAAAAATCAAATCAAGTACCAGATCAGATGCAGCAAGTCTTAAAAAAAACCACAAATACTTCAACAAAAACTAAATCACTTAAAAGAAATTAAATTCTCCTAAGTTCTCCCCCTTATATCATCAAAAACAGATTAGTCATCCTAAGCAGAATTGACAGCTGGATCCTCTTTTGGTGAAAGAAACTCATCTTGCTTCTCATGTTATTCCAAGTCTACAGCAGCATCCACAAGATCATCCAAGCCAGTGTCTAAATCTGCATTTGACTGAGAAGCTGAAGGTTTCTGAACAGACATGAAGTTTAGCAAAATATCCTTTAAACGCTTAACCTCTGTCTTGAGCTGGTTGATTTGCTCAGTAGTGGCAGCAACATGACCAAACAACAAGGTATTATCATCTTGAATATCTTTTAGCAGCTGCATCATCTCAGCAGTTGGAGTAAAAGATGAAGGCTCAGCTACATCAGGAGACTCAGGAACAATGGTAGGCAAAATCCTAACTAACTCTCTATTGTCAATTTATAAATTTGACTGAGCTAACACTTTAACATCCAAAACTTCTTTAACACTCACCTTAACAGCACTCTTAAGTTCAATCTTAAAGAATTCAAATACCATGGTAAGCATTAAACCATAAGGAAGTCCAATCTTTTTCTGATTAACAGCAGCAATCATATTCTTTAAAACCAGATTTGATAGATCAAAAGCCCTACCAGCTAGAAGCATAGAAACCAGAGTAACATCTTGACAACTAAAGGCTGATTTATTCCCACCCCTAGGACAAACATTAGCCCTACAGATTTTAAACAACAAATGTGCCATAGGAGATACTTGAGTAGTGGTAGGGGGCTGAGGGTTTTCTTCAATATTATCAACAGATCCTAATAACAACTTAAACTGATCCATCACAGAGAAATCAGGGAATGACACATATCCTTTTCCAGTAAAAATATCAATCTCAGAGGGATTCTCAAACTTTATAATAGAACTTAAAATGGGAGGATTAAGACTAATTTTCTTGTCATGCACAGTGGTAATACAGTTCCCATACTTATCTTCAATCAAATTTGCATAAAATTCACGAATTAAATCAGGATAGTAGACCTTAGGCATTTCGATGATAAAAGAATCCATACCCAAATTCTGAAACAAAAGTAAGGCTCCAGATTTTTAAAAAAGCTTACCAACAATCGGGATACCAGGGATAATAGGATGAACATCCAAAACATTTTCAGTGAATCGTTGTTGGAGATCAGGAGAATCAAATGCCAAAGATTGCTTGAGTTTCTTCGAATCAGGGGTGTGAGAGACTTCTTTATCGCTCTCGTGACCCAAATCGACCACTGCAGTATCCATCTTCGAGGATGTACGCTTGCCCAGAATACCAGAATTTCTAGTAGTACGAACCATTTTGAGTGGACTGAACTGGTGATCTTGATTGAATGAAGCGGTGGTAGATAGAGAAAGCTGAGTCACGGTGAAATAAAACCCTAACCCGTGCTCTTTTAATGATATTTAGGGGAGAGTTTAGGATAAAAAATTAAAAACAAATTATACATATCCTAAAATCTAACACTTATCATTAAAACAGTTTAAATCTATCTAAAACACCACATTTAGCATTTTTATCATTTAACAATTAAATTAGCAAATCATGCAAATATTTAAACATAATTAAACAGATAGTGACATATAAAACAAAATTAATCACCAAAATATCATTTAAATAACCAATCATAGTAAGCTAACATGAAAAATGATAGTAAGCTAACATTACCAAATTTCCAAAGATAGCTTGCTATTATACACTGCACATACCAAGTTCCCTTCGAATGGTAGAAAATCTTGCTTCGCCAAGGCATTTTGTACAGATATCTGCCAATTGATATTCAGTAGGTACAAAAACTAATTCAATCTTACCTTTGGCAGCATTATCTCTCAAGAAATGGTGACGAACATCAATATGCTTTATTCTTGAGTGATTAACTGGATTCTTTGATATGTTTATGGTGCTAGTGTTGTCACAATAGATTGGAACTTTACCACACTTGATTCCAAAATCTCGTAGAGTCTGAATCATCCACAAAATTTGAGAGCAACAGCTACCAGCTGCCAAATACTCACCTTCTGCTGTGGATAATGCAACTAAAGTTTGTTTCTTACTTTGCCAAGATACGAGACTTTGTCCTAAATATGTACAAACACCACTTGTGCTCTTTCTATCAGTTTGACAACCTGCATAGTGAGCATCACTATACCCCACAAGATCAAATGTGCTTGTAATAGGATAAAATAACCCAAGATTAATAGTCCCACTTAAATATCGAAATATTCTTTTAACTGCATTTAAGTGTGATTCCTTAGGTTTAGCTTGAAAACGAGCACATACACAAACACTATATATAATATCTGGCCGAGAAGCAGTAAGATATAAAAGACTACCAATCATACCTCTATACTTCTTGATATCAACATCTTTACCTTTTTCATCCGATGTCAGCTTGCTGTTTTGATTCATTGGTGTAGATTTCAGCTTGACATTGCCAAAACCAAATCTGGTCAGCAAATTCTTGACATATTTTGATTGATGCATATAAATTCCATCTTTAGAATGTTTGATTTGGAGCCCCAAGAAATAATTGAGCTCACCCATCATGCTCATGTCAAATTCACTGCTCATACACTTAGAAAACCACTCACACATAGAATCATTAGTGGATCCAAAGATTATATCATCTACATATATCTGGACAATCAAAATATCATTACCATTTTGCTTAGTAAATAAAGTAGGATCAATTTTACCTCGAATGAAGCCATTTTTGATCAAAAACTTACTAAGCCTCTTATACCAAGCCCTTGGTGCTTGCTTTAAGCCATATAATGCCTTCTTAAGCTTGTAGATATAGTCTGGATGTTGTTCATGTTCAAAACTAGGGGGTTGCTTGACATAAACTTCCTCTTCCAGAAATCCATTAAGAAAAGCACTTTGGACATCCATTTGATGTAGCTTGATCTTCTTGTAGCATGCATAAGCAAGAAGCATCCTAATTGATTCTAATCTAGCTACTGGAGCATAAGTTTGATCAAAGTCAATGCCTTCTTGTTGGTTGTACCCTAGTGCTACGAGCCTTGCTTTATTTTGAGTAACAGTACCAAATTCATCCACTTTATTCTTGAAAATCCATTTTGTACCAATGATTGAAGCATCCTTTGGTGGCTTGACCAGTTCCCAAACATCACATCGTTCGAATTGATTGAGTTCTTCTTGCATAGTCGTGATCCAATTTTCATCTTCAAGTGCTTCTTTAACATTTTTGGGTTCCTCTTGAGCTAAAAATGCAGCATAAGCACAAAAGTTTGCAGTGCCTTTTCTTGTCTTGAGACCATCAGAAATATCACCAATAACCTGTTCCGGAGGGTGATTCTTCACTGTCCGTGTAGCTTTTGGCAATGAATGCTTTGCAATATCTTCATGTGAAGTCTTCCTTATCTTAGATGGAGGAGCTAAGTCTTCACCATCATAGATTGGCATTTTATCCTTTGCTCTATTTCCTCTAGGACCATCAAGAGTCATCTTTGCCATCTTTACAATTGCATCATCAACTGGAGTAGAAGGTTCTGCTTGCTGATTTCCTGAGGCAATTTCAATTTCAGCTTGCTGTTTTCCAGAATCAGTCTCTATTTCAGCTTGCTGTTTTGGAGAAGCCTTCTCTGTTTCAGCTTGATGTTGTCCAGCTTCACATGCATCATCTTTCTCGTCTCTTGGAAGATCATTGTTAGGTTCTTGAAAAGTAACATCTATAGATTCCTCAACAATATGCTTAGACAAATTATAAACTCTATAGGTTTTACTATTCATAGAATAACCAAGAAAAATAGCTTCATAAGATTTAGCATCAAATTTACCATCATTACCAATTGTCTTGAGCATAAAACACTTTGAGCCAAAGATTCTGAAGTAACTGATGTTGGGCCTCTTTTTCTTGAGCAATTCATATGGAGTCTTGTCCAAAATAGGTCTTATCAATACTTTATTCAGAACATAGCATGCTGTGTTGACTGCTTCTACCCAAAAACTTCTAGGTAACTTGCTTTCTTGCAACAAAGTCCTTGCTGTCTCTTGCAGTGACCTATTCTTGCGTTTCACCATACCATTTTGTTGTGGAGTCCTTAGAGCCGAGAATTCATGTGATATTCCTCTTTCTTTACAATAAGTAACAAAGTCTTTTTGGAATTCACCACCTCGATCACTCCTTATTCCTACAAGCTTTGTATTGAGCTTATTCTCAAGTAATTTAATTAGTTTCTCAAACTCATTAAAAGCAGCATCTTTAGTTCTAAGAAACAATACCCATGTAAAACGAGAATAATCATCAACAATTACAAAACCATATTACTTACCTCCTATACTTTTATAAGCTTCTGGAACAAATAAGTCTAAAGGTAAAAGTTCTAAGGGTTTAGAAGTAGATACCATTTTCTTTGCTTTGTGAGTACTTCTAATTTGCTTGCCTAATTGGCATGCCGAACACACCTCAGTCTTGACATACTTGATTTTGGGTAAACCTCTAACTAGCTTCTTCTTTGAAAGCTTGTTAAGCAAGTCCATGTGAGCATGACCAAATCTTTTATGCCAAATATAAGGATCAGTGTCTATTGCAGCAAGACAACATGCTGTTTTCTTCCCTTCTAGCAACTAGGGGGACTTTGTTAGTACCAATAGTAATAATACACTTATCAATACCAAAGTTAACAGTATGACCATCATCATATAACTGACTTATGCTAAGCCGATTATATTTAAGGCCTTTAACATATTGAACTTTATCAATTGAAATGCGTTTATTACCTATTTTACCTTTTCCAAGAATTTGAAGAGTTTTGCTATCACCAATAGTCACTCTTCCACCCTTTTTCATCTGAAGACTCAAGAATTGTGCTTTGTCTCCACTCATATATCTAGTACATCCGCTATCTAAAATCCATTTAGTTGATTTGACTCGACCGGCAAGACACATCTACAAAACAAATAAAACAACTCAACCTTTTGGTACCCAAAGTTTGTTGGGTCCGACATGGTTAGCAGATAAAACATATAAACTATGTAAATTAGATTTCTTTATCCATTTTTGGATAAATCTAGGTGATTTAACTCTGCCAGCCTGATGATGGTAAGCTGTCTTTGTTCTGCCATTCTGATCATAGTAAGCTATTTTATGTTTGTTTCCTCCATGGTTTGATTTTTGTCCATTCTGAACTTTGCAATGCTTTTCAAGATGCCCTTTCTTTCCACATCTTTTGCATATCTTCCAAGGCATAGCATAATCATAGGGTATGCCTTGTTTTCCTTCATATCTTAGAGCTTTGTCCTTCTTGTTTGCATTCATTCCAATTCCTTCTCTGACCAATGCAATATTTAAGTTGTTCATCATAGATTTGAGACTTTCTTCTCCTTGAACAAACGATCCCATGCCCTTTTTCAGATCCTCAACTTCCTTTGTGAGCAGATCAATCTTTTCAGCTTGCTGACTTATGATTTCAGCTTGCTGAGATGGTTCTTCTGCTTGATTTGAAGGTGTTGCATCTATTGATTCTCTGAGTTTGAACAGCTCCAAACATTCATCCCTTGCTTCAATCTCCTTCTTTAACTCTGTGATCTCCATTAATTGAGTCTTATTTCTTTTGAGGAGAATTTTGTTAAAGTTTTCTACATGACTAACTTTAGCTTGAAGATCCTTGATTTCAGCCTCTTTGTCAGCTTGTGTAGGTACCTTCTTGTCAATCCAAGTATCTACTTTGCTCATCAAATCTTGAACCATAGTCTTGAGATAATTATTCTTCTCTTTTAGCTTGTTATTTTCAGCTTTAAGAGAATAATATTCACCCATAGATACATTCTTACATTCCTGCATGGTTAGTGGTTCCAAAACAATATTTTCAGAAGATAAATTATATTTACAAGAGTTTACCTCACTCTGATCTTCTTCTGAATCACTTTTTAGGTATCCACTTTCTGAATTTCCTCGAACAGAATCATCATCAAGTCCAACTAGGGCAAGATTGACCATGTCTCAACTTGAATCATCACTGGAAATCGAGTCATCATCACTCCTAGTCATTAGAGCTTTAGCTTTCTTCTTATCCTTGAAGACAGTTTGTTGTTTTGACTTCAATTTGTAGCAGTCCCGCTTATAATGGTATGGCTTTCCACATTCAAAGCATGTCTGATCTTTAGAATCCTTGTTGGGCTTCTTGTTGTTGGAAAATCTGCCTTTATCTCTTTTCAGCTTGTTCTTCTTCTCGATCATCTTTCTGATCTTCCCGGATATTAAAGCTAGTTCTTCGTCTGACTCATCTTCTGATTCCAGTAAGCTATCATTAGTGTGAAGAGCTAATTGCTTCATTTGAGCAACTGGAGCTTGCATAGAACTTGATTGGCTTTCCTTGATTTTGCTTTCAAATTGTTCTAATTCTGCAAAAATAGCCAATTGATCCATAGTATCTATAGTTGGAGAGGATTCTAGAGCTGTTACCTTTGGTTCATAGATAAATGGCACAGCACTAAGTATCTTCATGTTGATTTCCTCTTGTGGGATATGTTTGCCAAGCTGCTTAAAGGCATTCAGATTTATCTGGAATCTAGCTTGACTTTCTCGAATAGTTTCTCCGTCTTGAAGCTTGAAATTTCCAAAATCATTCATTAGTTTACTCAATTTCACCTTTCTTAAACTCTTGGATCCTTCGTGATACAATTCCAGAGTATCCCATATCTCTTTAGCTGATTTGCATGAAGAGACTTTATCACATTCACTAGGACATAACCCATTCATGAGAGAATTCCTAGCCTTTCCACTAAAGTTGTATTTGATTAGTTCAGCCTCTGTGAGATCATCAACGTCTTTCACTTTGCCTTCTTTGTCCTTGAACTCAAAAGGACCCTTCTGAACAACTCTTAAAGCTAGTGGCTCCCTGGATAGATACACTTCCATGCGACCTTTCCACCAGTTATAGTTTTCTGTACCAAGCAAGAGAGGTGCTCGGTAATCTGAGGTTCCTTCGGGATATTTGTCAGCCATTTCGATCGAATACTATTCCTGTTATAGAAAGATTAGTATACCAAAGCTCTGATACCAGCTGAAATGACACCTAGAGGGGGGTGAATAGGTGATTATAGCTAACTAGGATTACTTTTAAAATTTACCCGAAAATAGCCTACTAAGATTTTACCAACAGAACTATAATCTGACAATGATAGTAAGCTGATATGACTAAATGCAATGCAGAAAATAATGTGCAGGAAAGTAAATAGAACACACAAGAATTTTAGCCAGGTTCGACCCCTAATCCCCTATGGTCTACGTCCTGGTCCCTTACCAACTTGGTAAGATAATATATTATTGATCAATGAAGATTACAACTACAAGATATAACAATATATCTCCCTTTATCCCTGCTGCTGATAATGGCTTGCTGAAACCCTGTTTAAGAACTTGCTCTCTAAATACTATACTACTCTGTATTACAAACTCCTATAGCAAGTACCACTAAATCCTTGTTTCCCTAGCCAACTTATCCAGCAACTAATCAATACAATTTGAACAATACAAATCAATGATAAAGTTTACAACTCAAACTATAAACTCTCTCTAAGATGAAACACGTGTATATAATTAGAGCTCGAGAGTATTTTAGAAACAATAAAGATCAGGAGTTGTATATGTTCTTGCTTGCAAATTTGTCAGTCATAAAAACTGCAAGAAACCACATATATATAACAATACATTAACATTTCAAAATAGCCTCAACAAATTACAACGGCTAGAATCCAATTCTACCGTGTAAGATCGTTGGAATGGTTTTCCAACGTTCATGTGTACGTTAGATTGAAGAGAAACACAGAAGTCCAACGTTCAGAAAATATCTCTTCTATTTAGTAGAGGATAAAACGTTTTAATCAGAAGATAGAAGAAAGAGTTCGAAAGAGAAACAAACTCCTATTCTTTAGGAAATCAATTTGAATGATTAAAAACTTTTTATATAAGAGCTCTATATATATCATGCATGTATATTATATTAGAGAAGTCCTTACAACTGATATATATGAAGATCCTATAAAATCTCCATGAAATTCGACTTTCTTGTTGAATCTGGATTGTGCATCTTGGCTTGCTGTTATTCTGACATAGTTGATCATAGCTTGCTGAAATAGATTACTGTCTTATGATAGCTTGCTCTCATGATACTTAAACAACAATGATATTAAGCTGTTATATCCTGCAAATATTCTCAAATAACAACAAACATGATGGCTTGCTGTGTTGTGATCATTAAAACTAAGGAGTTACACTTCGGGCCTTTAAAATATGACTTTCTTAAGATCGAATCAGACGAGTTTTTCAAATTTTTTATAGTTCATATTTAACACTAAATATAATGTATTTTTATATATCATTTATCAATATTAAGTACCTTATTTACATATATTGATTCAATAATAATTAGTCAATTTAGTTGTTATATAATTGGACTTTAAATTGGATCCTGGATAATTGTTCATTGTTTTTATCGAATTGTTTAAATTTATATTTTTTTAAAATACTAGGTGTTGTTGGGAGGCGATAAAGATAAAATAATTTTTTTTTTCTTATTCAGTATATAAAATATTTTCTTATTCATTTCTTAATGTTGTGTATTTTTTTAGAAAAGACATATCAATATTCATTAATCTTGACATTTACATATTTTATATAAGTTACTTTATAATTCAGGATTAAATATTTAATTTGTTCAATTTATTTTGCAAACATAAATATGTTTATGATGATTATTTAAGTTTTATTTTTTACAATATTGTATTTTCCTTGTAAATTTGAGTAAGTAGATTTGAGAATAATGTGTTTGTTTTTATCATAACAATTTATGAGTTCTTGTTCTTAATTTTATCCTCAAAATGAGTCTCAATAATGTGTTTAACATATTTTAGTAGCAAGAAAATCATAAAAACTAATTTACACTATTGATATCATTTCAATTTAAATAAATATTGACTTTACTATGAATAATTCATATAAATTTCCAAAAGTTGATTGTTCAACCGTGTTAGTTTAACAAGATAATATCATTCAACAAAATAAAATATACAGGTTTAAATTATTTAATCTCCATTAATTTATTTTGTAACTTTTTCCTAAAATTAAGAAAAGCCCTTTATAATAGAAAAAAGTTAAATCATATATATAATAAAATTTACTTTGTTAGAAATACACAACATTATGCAATTTTTTGTGAGCATAGTTTGTACTCTTGTAATGTATCATCCCAATTATTCTTTTGGTCAAAACTTGCTTCAATTCTTCTTCTTGTTGATCAAGGCTTGATCAAGGCTTGCTTCTTCTCAGGCTTTCTGAATGAGCAGCAAAGTGTCGACTTCATCACAATTATAGCACTTGATCTTTGACTTGTAATTTTCCCATACCTTGACTCCTTGCCATCATTCTTTCTTTAATTCCTCTTATCAGGGTAAAGTTCGAGGAACTAGAGCCTTTCTTTCAAAAACATTTTTTTTGAAGTCTGTATAGCCCATATTTCTAAACTTTTTAACTAAAAGAGCATCAATTTGTAGGATATCTTCATCATTACCATGATCAATTTCAGTTCCTGAATAATTTTGTAAGCCATCATGAGTATTTGAGACTCAGTGTCAGACTATACAATCATGGCCTTTCATTTTGAAATGACTCTTTCTTTCAAATTTTTCACTTGTTTTTCCTCGAAATGAATTTGTACATGGCAATGAAATAGGGTTTTGGAGTTATTTGTATTTTCTATAAAAGAGTGCTTTGGTGCTCTAAGGTTAAACACATCTCCAAATGAATTGGTGGAGGACTAATCAAATGAATTGGTGGAGAACTAAGTGGATAAGGTTTACTTGTTATCATGTATTGATGTTGTTTAACAAAGTTAACGTAATAATTTATATTTCCCTGTTTCTTCATTATCTTTTCATATATGTTATTTGCATAAACTTTTGGTAGAAATCAAACACTAAAATACCTATCCCATTTGCATGACCTCTATGTCAAGAATTATCCTTTCAAGATTATATGTCAAGGTTAGAAAAAAAATCAGTTACATTTGTATTAATTGTTTTTGTTCCTCGTGAATAATCAAATACAAGATATATGAAAAAAATGAAAATTTATAGAAAAGAAGCCCACATATTATTTATATTTTATGTTCATATTTGTTGAATTATACTATTAAATTTATTTTATGTTTATGTATGACCTTACTTTAGAGACATTTTCACAGGAATTATATTTTTCTTGCTACTTGCAACAAGTTCCAAAAACAATGAAGAAAATGCTCCAAGTGCCTTCCCTTCCTCCTCTTCATCAATGTACCGTGTAAGGTTTCTTTGTTATTTTTTAACTTTTGCCATGCAAATATATATTATAAATATAAATGCAGATAGTACAAGTGGATCTATGTGCGCTGTATTTTTTATTTTTCTAATGTATATATGACAAATAACTCTAAATTACTCTTTGTTGACCTTATAACACACGAAGTTTGCGTATATTCGGAGTTTCCCATCTCACGAAGCCCCATCACTTTTTAACTTCATCACTTTGATAGAGATGTAGGCTTTGTTTGGTAAATTTTTTAGTGTTTGAAGAACTTATATTTTCTAGGTACGGTCACCATTTTCAGCCTCACTAGAACCCGTTGCTTAGTAACTTCTATAGATCCATAACTATTTGAAAAGGACAGAGTTATGGTTTTTCTTTAATCCAGTAGTAATATTGTTGGCGGTGTCACTGGTGGTGGTAATTTTACTAGTCTAATTGGTGGCACTAGTAGTCGTAATCTTAGGAGTGGAATTTGTGGTGGGATTGTTGGTGGTGAAGTTCGTGCTAACTTAAGGTGTATTATTGGTGGTAACTTTAATAATGGCATAAGTGGTAGTAGAATTGGTGGTATATTGGGTAGTTTTAATAGTGGGATTAGTGGCAGCATGACTAGCATCTTTAGTGGTTACATTGGTGGTACCAGACACGTAATATAGTAGTGGTTTGCTCGAATTGATGGTGCCATTGGTCCTGGAGCTCTTATTAGTGCAATTGGTGGCATTGAAAGTTGTAATCTTTGCAGGAGAATTGGTGGTGGTATTATTGGTGTTGGTGTTGAAGTTTGTGATAGCTTAAGCAGTTCCATTTATGGCCAGTTTAATTATGGTATTACAGGTGGTAGCATTGATGTTATATTGGTTAGTCTTAGTAGTGGCATTGGTGGTAGTTTAGTGGTCGTATTGGTAGCTTAGTGGTGGTATTATTGTTGTTGGTGTTGAAGTTCGTGCTAGCTTAAGCAGTTCCATTTATGGCCAGTTTAATTATGGTATTACAGGTGGTAGCATTGATGTTATATTGGTTAGTCTTAGTAGTGGCATTGGTGTTGTCATTGGTGGTAGATTAGTGGTCGTATTGGTGGTGGAATGGCTAGTTGCCATAGTGGTAGCATTGGTGGTATATTGGTTAGTCTTAGTAGTGGCAATTTATGGTAGCATTGCTGGTAGCTTTAGTGGTAGCACCGGTTGTATATTAGGTTATATTAGTAGTTGATTTAGCTTCGGAGATGGTGGTTGTGACGCCCTCCAAACCCGGGTCAGAAGTTTGGGGTTCACACACACATATTATATAAACTTGTATATGAAATATTATATGCAATTATCCTTATTTACGCAACCACGGATCCCAGCAGGTGAAAGTATGAAAACCAACCACAACCTTGACTTTTATTACTTCATATCAAATCCCAACTAGTTTAACTTACAACTGAAAATGAAATCATTCTTACAAACTTGCATAACTCAAACTAGCTCGATCCAACTCAACCGGGAATCCTAGATCGTATACTGGACTGGTGATCCTCGTTATCAACAATTTCAATTTTAACTGTAGAATGACCTAAACAGATTCACAAGGGTGAGCTAACTAGCTCAGCAAGTTATAATAACAATAACTAGGTGTAAACAATGATCAGTTGAAATGATTCGTAGGAATCAAGTTCCTTGTTAAGTAATTATTAGAATTGGATATTCATTTTTAAGTTTAAAACCAAGGTTAGGCTGCTGATCAGTGCACACTAACCCCGATCAAGGCACACAGCTCTGCTATCTACTCGATCCAAGGCACACATTGGCCTAATATGACTACCAATCTGGTCTGACCACGAAACTGTTCCATATTTAGAAATCTATCCAATTCTATAACAATTCAACATGATAAATATTGTAATTCAATAACAGAATCATAATTAAAATGATAAAACATTTATTTCAGAGCATAAAGCAATTCATAAATATCACCAGAGTATATTAGGGCATGTATGAGGAATAACTTCCAGCCTGTAGGAGAATCAGGTATTAGATGAATAATGGTTGTACAAGGTTTAGTTCACTATACCATAGAATTGCTTTTACAACCAGATTTTTAAAAACTATCTAAACAACGTTGCTGTTGAAGGTGATTTCATGTCTATTGTAAGGGATTTTAAAAACATTGCAAATGAATCAACAAAATTTCGAGGTCGTTACAAAAACATGTTATTGCAATACATTATAAATCGTTACAGTATATCATAGATTTGGGCCCAAAAGTTAGGCGGTCTTGTTCAAAACTTGCGGGCTTGCTGAAATTATTTCCTGGCTGTCTATTAAATAAACAAAAAACACAGACTGTCAAATAATCTCCACTGTGGCGAAAGATTAAATCTTTGCTCAAATATTTCTCTCAAACACTGAATATTAAATCTTTGTAAAGACTCAAGCTCCAAGAAGATTAAATCTCGGAAAAGATTAAACCTTGACGGAATGTATTTTTTCCCCAAATCATCTTTCCTAAAGTTCTTTCAATTCACTAAATTTAATTTAGGAGAAGATTAAATTTGATTGATTATTATTATTATTGTTTAATTTACCTCCTTGCTTTTTGTTTCTATGTTATTTTGTGTTTGGGATCTTTTATCTATGTTATAATATGTGTTAATTAGGGTTTATTTATAAATCATGTTTATGTCAATCATGTCTTATTATCAGTTCTGAGTTGTATTGGGATTTGTTTGGAATGACAATGGTATGAAATTGTGAGGAATCACTTGTCGTTGTAAAAGTAGAATTTGTATTTTGGACTTTTTGTTTGCTCCGTGTTTTGATAGTTTGTTATCTTTATAGAATGTACTACAAAGAAGAAATTCAATACTTTCAGATATTTTATTATATATTGACTCGTTAAATAAAAAACTTGTGTCCAATCGCCTAGGTCATGTAAAGGTGTTTGTATACTTGTTTATTAATAATCAATTAAGCAAGTGTTATTATAATTCACATCTTATAATTTTTTTATTGGTTTCATTTTAGAAAAAGATAAAAAAAATTGTGAGAAGATGACCCGAGCTACGGGAAGTGAGAACAAATATGTTGAAAGAAGAGATACCACAAGTGTTGATAACAAGAATAGTTCAAGGACGGAGAGGTGATATGTTATTAATACAAATAACGAAGAAAATGACATCTATAGTATTGGTGGAGGACATTGCTCTGCAACTATGACCTTGCTACCTACTAGAGGGAAAAGTATCAAGTTAGCAAAAGTGGAAAGGTTGCCATCTTTTATAACATGGATTCCCTTGGATAGGTAAAACATTTTGTGCTCTTTTTTGACAACTCCTTATCATTTGGAGATAAGGAATTAAATTAAATTACAATATTAGATTCTCATATTGTTATTTACAAATCCCGGTACCTGACTTTCTCTTTGCAAGGTGGTTTCTCCATAAACTTGGATCAAATCGACTCATTAAAAAAGCATCTTCTGCTCAAGGTAAAACATCAGAGTCTGAAGGAACATCTCGATTTGGTCTCTTTGGCTTTGGCTCATAGTTATAAACAAAAATACCGAAACCACGACAAGACAAACACGTATATTGTAATTATGGGACATGCATATCTGATATTCATTGTTATGCCTGCACATCTACATGTCTTCCACTATGATTTAGTTGGATAGTACACACACATATGCATTTTCCTATGGATTTACATGGTTTTGTTTCTGCTCGGGTAAGTTTTTAAATTTATTTCAAAATTTACCATTTTTTTGATATATGGTTATTTGATTAAGGTCGTGTCAAATTTTACCCTTTTTGCAAACTTTTTTTAATTATTATTTCACAATCACTAGGTCATAGTACCTATTAGGGAGGAGGATGTTAAGAATGTAGTCTTTTTCATGCATCAATACAAGTCACTAGATCCACGTGGGTCGAACCCGGCATTTTTCAAATGTATTAAAATATTTTCAAAAATATTTGTTCTATTTTGTTAGATTTTCTTTGATACAGGACATGGGCCAAGGGAACTAAATCGTAGGCTTGA